>NW_026895170.1:0-146302 GCF_033153095.1 Gastrolobium bilobum | reverse complement strand
CGAGGAGGGAATTTTGGAATTTTTCAGTCTACTTTCATTTTCGCACCAAACAACCCATATATATATACCTGCAAGGGTTAGTTACAACAAATTTAAAAGAAAATGGAAACAGATAATATGATTACAGAAATCAAAGAAAGAGACAAAATAATCTAGAGTGCCTACTGCTACATGAAAAAATAACGGAAAGATGCTATAACAAATATAGCATAGCAAACATGCATCAGGAAATAATAATGCTCGAGCTCTATTTTAGAACTGGTTGCTACATGATGACACGTACACTCCTTGCACGGGCTTGAATTTTTCTGTTTGCTACTTTTAAGAGAATTGTCTCTATTTCCTCACTGCTAAGTTTGATAGAGCTAGGTTGATCGACCTGCATGCAGCTCATCCTATTTAGGTGAACTTCTTAACTCAAATGGTTTCAATGTCGACCTTATCATCCTTGTGCCAAAGGAAGGTGATAGTTTTATTGGCTGGAAGAAAAGACTAATGATATGCAGTCCTTACGGATTATTTGTAAAATGCATGTATCAAAAATAAACGTCTACTAATAAAGTTGAGTGTATTGATAAGCTATCTAGACAAGATTAAATTTTTGAAGTGCCTCCTAGTTAGATTTCTAAACTTCAATTACTGATGAACAATGAACTTTGCGCGCTATAGAAACAGAGAAGCTCATACAAAGTGTTTCCCTTATGAGAATTTTATATTGTCCATAAGTAATTTTAATTTATCGAAAAAAAAATTCATTTTCATATTGCACATCAAAACTATCCGACATAATTCACCAAATTGTTTTTTTTCAAACATGCCTAAAGTGAAACAAGCGAAACATCGTTGGTCGTTTTGGATCCAAATCCAAATTCAGAAAGAGAAAGCTGGTTTTGGTCAGAATAGAAAACAATGTGAAGGTCTTCCGTTACGATGAGAAAGGGAATTTTGAGAAAGAGATGAGCGTGTGACCTAGGGTGCGCATGACAACATTCCCGGAATCAATTCTTTTTTAATTTCTGTTCCCGGGAACAGAAATGGATAGGAAACTCGTTTGATAAAACCAGTTTATTTTTTTGTTCCCGGGATGAACCAGTTAAGTTTTTGTGCTGGAGAGCAGAAAAAAGAATAAAAAAATTTCTGTTTTTTTGTTCCCGGGCTCAAAATGAGAAACACTTATCTCTCTCAATCACTCTCCACCTCTACCATCATCACCACCGCCACCATCATCCCGACACGACTGTCGCCACCATTGCCGCCGCTGCCATCGTACCACTAGTACCGCCGTCACCACCCCTCACCGCCACCATTACCACCACCTCCACCCATCACTACCACCATGCCACCACAACTACCATCGCCGCCACCGCCACCACCACTATCACCGCTATCAACCACCACCACCATCATCGCAACCATTGCCACCATCGCCATCACACGCCAGTGCCACCACCCTCATCGCCATCACTACCGCCACCACTACCATCACCACCACTACCATTGCCGCAACCACTACCGTCTTCACCACCATCGTCGCCGCCACCAACCACCACCACCATCGTCACAACCATTATCGTCATCACCACCACCATCACCACCATTACACCAACGCCACCACTACCATCACCAAGCCACCGCCACCATCACCACCACCACCACTGTCACCTACCACCACCGCCGCAGCCACTGCCACCACCACCACTATGATGCCTTCACAACCACCACCGCCACGTCACTGCTACCATTATTGCCGCCACCAACCACCATACCCACCACCATTGTCGCTGCCACTGGCGTCACCTCCACAACCACCATCTCCACCACTACCACCGCCGCTACCACCATTATCATCGCCATTGTCGCAACCACTGTCGTCACAACCACCACCACTATCTTCACAACGTCACTGCCACCACCACTACAGTATCGCCGCCGCCATCACCACCACAACCACACCATATAGAAATGAAAGAGTTGATCCGAATTTTTTTTATATTTAATAGGAATTATTTTTTATTATATTATTTGTTGTGTTATCAAACACAATTCTCATTCTCGGAATAAAAATAGAACATGTTATCAAACACATTTTTTTTCTCAGAAACTGTTCCAAAGCACAGAAATAGAAAAGAATTATTTCTTTTCAGAAACAATGCTCGGAAATATAATGGTTGTCATTCACACCCTAGAGAGAGAGAAAGGGGTGAGTGATTGAGGAAAAAATTGGGATTATAAGGGATAAATATGAGCCATTAGATTAAAAGTTAATCTAATGGTTATAATTTAGTAGTAAAAGTAGTAAACGTAAGAGGTAGTAAGTATAACCCCTCCCTTATCTTAGAATGACAAAGATCCCTTAAGACAAAATCATCATAATCTATCTTTTCTCGTTGCCTATATCTATTACAGCAAGATATGGAAGGTGAGATGTAAAATAAAATATTCAGGAAAAAAATGAGAACTTTCCATTTTATTAAGATAGCATAAAAGTTATCACATAATAGAAAGGCAAAGATTTCCCTCCGAACAAAATCCCTAGAATCTCCCTTTTCTATTGGCCTTCCTTACTTCCTTGGCTTGCTATTCTCCGTCCATTGAAGCAAACAAGGTTCCCGCGATATCAGCCAGCTTTCTCCCGTTCAACCTTGACTTGTTGTATTTCCTCAATGGTGCATTTGGAGTTTCAAATAGAATAGGAAAAGCCAAAATTTTCTTCTTCGGTGTTAAATAGTCAAAATGCTGCTTCGCAATCAGAGTCTGCAATAGGCAAAACCCAAAAATTAATAATTAGATTAATCAGTTGAAACACTAGTTAACCAAACTGAACAATGCTCCTGCATTAATACGTACTGCTTTTCTAATCGTTTTGGAGACATGAAAAAGCTGCTTCAAATCTTCATGGTCCACACCACACAACACCTTTATCTGCCATTCAGAATACATACCCATTTCACAATCAGAAATGAAAACTCATTAACAATCACAATGTAAGCTTGAAATTCACAAAGTAAAAGAAAGACAAAAAAAAAAAACTTCAGATTTCCATAATTACCAGAATGTCTTAAGGAAGAGTTTCGAGGGAAGAGCTTTCAGAGTTCAGAGTGATTTTGCCACTGACATTCTCTTCAACGGAGTCAATGGAGGAGAAGCTTCCCCATTGTTGTAAACCACAATCCTTTTCCTTCCCAGTGTCCCAGTGTAACCATTATCCACAAGCACTAATGCCATTTTGGTAAGTGAAAACTTACCCACTCAAGAATCTAGGAGAAATAAAGGAATAAAAGAAAAAAAAATTCTGTGCAGCGAGAGTATCATGGGGATAAACCATTAAATTATCGTACCTTCCATGTCTTTTACTGTATAAGATTATGATAATATAATCAATTTATATTCTATATATATATATATATATATATTATTAAATAATTAATAAAATTTCCTTGAGTCAGTTGATGATCTTATCAACTATTAATTATTGATATTATTATTAAGGGGACAGTTATACTTACCACCCTTACAACCAAGGTCATCACCCTTAGATTAGAATTAAATCTAACGGTTCATAATTTTCTCATATAACCCTAATTTTTACTCTCTCATCCTCTTCTCTCTGTCTCTCTCTAGGTTTGAGATCTACACATCCCTCTCTCTTTCTAGATTGGAGAATCAACTCTCTCATCCTCTTCTTATTGTTATAGTGCTTTGATTTTTAATTCCAGCAAAAATATTTGAGCAAGACGAATAATCGGTTAATTCTTTCCATTATTATAGAATAGATTTATGAAATCGCAAGATGAAAAAATTATGTATGCTTTCCTATTACTGATTACTGAGTAAATGCAAGATAAATAATTTATTTACGTGTAAGTACCGTAGGAATGGCGAGAAATCTTACGATATTGTAAATGTACCAGAACCAAAACAAATTGTCCCAGATAAAAAAAATTAGCACCAAATTTTTCCAAACATTTACAGTACAAAAAATTGAATAACGTGTATAGCAAAATAAATCTTCATCGTTACTGCACTTGATGACCCAAATAATCAATTCGGTAAATAGCCAAATAGGCTTTATAGCAATTCAAATGTTGGGTGCTGTCCGTGAGATTCGTAATTTCAATCCATTGTTTTATTTTTGTTTTTACGAGGTTTAAAATTCATTTTTTTTTCTTTTTTTTTTCTTTTATCTAAGATTCGAGAGAGATAAACACAGATTGAGTTGCATTGTGTTCGTCGTTCCCGAGATTTATGTGATTTCAAAGAGCGACCAAGAGTGAAGAGAAGAATTTGGAGTTGTGTTCGTCGTTCCTGAGATTTATGTGATTCCAAAGAGTGACCAGGAGTGAAAAAAAGAATTTGGAGAGAGAAGCCTGTAGATTTCAAACCTAGAGAGAGACAGAGAGGGGATGGGAGAAATTAGGATTATAAGGGATAATTATGAACCGTTGGATTTAATTCTAATCTAACGGTGATAACCTTGGTTGTAAGGGTGGTAAACTTACCTGGTGGTAAATATAACCGTCCCCTATTAGGGTTAAAGGCAAAAATTCCTTTGAAATGTATCATGGACAATATATAATATTAGCTATCAAATTTTAAAAGACACCAAATTTTTATTAACTTACATTAATTTTATCATGGGGAAAAAATATTTTGTGCAGCGATACCATTAATCTCTCATAAATAACAAAATTAATTATTGATATTATTATTAAAGGCAAATATTCCTTTGAAATGTATCATGGACAATATATAATATTAGCTATCAAATTTTAAAAGACACATTTTTATTAACTTACATTAATTTTATCATGGGGGAAAAATATTCTGTGCAACGAGACCATTAATCTCTCATAAATAACAAAATTAATAGTCTGATCTCTAATTTAAAATGGATCTTTTTTAATTTTTTTGAGGGGTGGATTTATTTGTTAATTAAGTTCATGTATATTGGACCTAGTGAGGATTTATTTACATTATTCTTTTTATCTAGGTTAATAATGTACGTTTTTGAATATCTGTTTAATTTAACAGTTTTTTACCTGATAAAGTGATGATGCTTCTTTTGTTTTCATTTGATTCAATAATATTACATGATGCCTTCACTACAAAAAACGCACTCTTTAGCCACATTCAAAAATAAGATAAATCTAAATATTTATTTTAGACACTGCCCATCAGCTCCAAGTCATAACCAAAGCAATCATTTGACACCCCCAATGAATTGAAACCAAGAACAGTGATCAGTTTAAAACCATCAAATCAAGGACATATATATCTTCCATTACCTGCTGTAAACTAACTACACTAAACTTTATCTTAACCTCGATTGATATCACTAACTGTTTAAAGATTTATTTTATATTTGGAACCAGTTGGCAAGGTGTATCTTTCTATATCCATCCAATAAATCTAAATATTTGACTGAATGTCCACATGCACGCATCATATTTTATCTCATTTGCTTAAAATTAAAACCACTATATGCAGTGTACTAACTTTTCGAAGAGTTGTTCATAGTAATATAATGCGCGTTAGAATTAGATTCATGATTAATACGAAAGTTTCCAATAATTCAAATCCCAAATCAAAATCAAATCAATCGACAAGAAGAAAGATAGCATCTAGCCTAGCTCAAGCAAAATCAAAAGATAATTCATGAATCGAACATATTTGAAATAGTAACAATAACATCACAGCTGGAAAAGTATAATATAATTAATATAAATATATAAGCATATGTATTTAAAATAGGCACAAAATGGCATCACATGTTAATCACAGAGTAGAAATTGAAATCGGTATCCCTTACTTATTACCAAAACAGGAAAAATCTGTGAAATTTTTTTAAGTAGCAGTCAATCTCTATCAGGGTGGTTGTTGGGAATAGAAGCAAATCCACAAACAGAGGCAAAGTAATGACAAATAGACAAAATGTATGGTATTGGTGACGCTCAGAAGTGGAAGAGGGAGCCTATAAAAATCTATTATTCATCTTATTTATTATCTTTTTACTTTTCTATTTTGATTGAGTATTGAAGTATATATATTTATTTAGATTATGCAACTAACATTAATTGCTAAAATAGCCTCATTGTAAATCCACATAGAATGAAAGCAGTTATCAAAACCATCTTGATTGATATTGCAATTTATATTCTGAGAAAGTTTATTATATTAACTGCTCCTGGGACTCATTAAGTTCATTACCCTTAAAGAGTTATCGTAAGCAATAATTAAAATAACACTACAGCATTAATAATTGGATTAGAACTTACACTCCAGATATAGATCAATAGCACGGGCCAAATGCTTTACACCAGGCACTCCTTCAAGAAGAGAAACAATGGGTGTAAAGTTCATGTTAATGATATCTGGCGCCAATTTTACAGTTTCCACCCATTTAGTATGACTTTGTTCAAGATCATCCCCACCTCTCCTCCTAAAAATGACAGTAACATCCTGCAGCAACAAAATGAAAGGTCACTTCACTGAGATTCCTTTAGTCTATGTATTGAATCACTGACTGAACCATTTTCAATGAGATAGAGTGCAATAGCAATAAACATATGCAAAAGGCTAAGCCAGATGTATTTTCATAACATAAAGGAAGTTGCTAAATAATCAGAAGCAGAAAAAGTTATCTGTTACTAAGAAATAGCGGGGAAAAGGAATTCCTCAATACTAACCTTCTCCTTGTACTTTTCATCTCCTTGAGATAAGATGGCATTGAAATAAAGTGAGCAAGGTCACAGTTCCCAAGTCTTAAAACTATTGGCTTCTCATTTTTTTTTTTGTCTTTTTTATTTAGCTTCTTGTATAAATGTTTGGGACATGGCATTCCGATAAATAAGCATGAACAGTGTGACAAAATAGTCTTGACAATAGAAGAAGAAATGAATTCACCCAGTTTCAAGCTTGAATGGAAGGTCACCATTATAGCCCGGTAGGTTCTTCACAATAGAACCCGCAGAAGCCATAAGTGGCAGAAGCATTACAGCAACTAAGACCACACAGCTACATCTCCAACTCCAAGCCATGGCCCTAAACAGCAACACAAGAACTTTCAACACTAGCCCAACACAAATGGCTTCCACTGGGGTTACCAATCAATTTCCCTCTTCTCTCTCTCTCTCTTATCTAATATGCTAAGAATTTCAAATAAAATAAAAAAGTAGAAATTTATAATAAAAATGAGTGACGAATGAACACTTACCAGTTAGGGATTCTGAATATTTTGTTAGAAATCGAGAAGGTTAGTGACTGATCAACATGAGAAAATTTTAAAATAGGCATTTTGGTCATTTTTTTCCTTTCCATCTTTCCAGCAATCAGATAAAGAAAGTATAAAAATCTATAAAACAGGCATACCTTTGCTTTCAATCACCTGTGTTGTTGATTTGAATCTGAGATCCTAGAGATCGGTGATAAATCCATAGAATCTTCAAAAACGAAAGTAAATGCTGCATTCAAGCTCTGGTTTGTGATTCGGCGATAGAGAAGAAAATCAACAAGAGAAATTGAATCTGCAAAAAGAAAAGGAAAAAAGAAACAATTAGAAATTAGGTTTTACTAATTATGTGTTGCCTTGTTCGACTTTTTGGATGAAAAATCCTTGAATCTTTCATTGCGATTCTCTGCGGAGTCGAGCAAAGACACATTGGCTCATATACCTCCACGGGCATAGAAGGATCAGAGAAGGAAAATGAGGCGTATTTTGGAGAAAGGAACGAAGAAAGGCGTAGAAGAGAAGAGAAACAATATAAATAAAAAAGAAAAAAAAGAAATGAGAACCAAAATAAGCGAGAATAAGAAAACATTTACCGTGATAATTGATTAACAGAGTTATTTTGCCACATTAAGTGCGTAGTAAAAATTGGTTTTACGACATTAAATTAATAGGAAAAGTATTTATCTTTTTAAAGGATATAAGCTTATATCATTTTAGATCCTAACTGTTAATTTTCGTCCATCAACGGTTATAATCTATTGGGTCAAAGTTAGTGGGCCAAAATTATTATAATTAATTAATAATTTTGATCCAATAAATTATAACTGTTGATGGACGGAAATCAACGGTTAGAATCTAAAATGATATAAACTTATATCCTTTAAAATGATATATGTTATTCTGTAAATTTAAATGTGGTTAAGATAATGTCCCTAGACTCTGCCTTTTTTGTAGTGCTTATATATAATGTCCCTAGACTCTGCCTTTTTTGTAGTGCTTATATTTGATATTATGCATATCGATTTTTTAATTTAATATATATAATAGGCATAATTTAAAAAAAAATATTGAAGATTTTTATTTCAACAAAATTAATATATTTTTGGACATACTCATTAATAGATTTTTTATAAAAATTAATATCATATTACATATTTAGAAGAATTATATAAATTTTATATTAAAGGATATTTTTGTCAAAAATATTTACTTTTATCCTATCTAGTATTATACAGTGCATTATCAAATACTGGATAATATTATTTTATACAATCCATTATCTTATACAATATTATACCAAACGCTGGAGAGTATTAAAATTTAATCAGGTCTTATACAATCAAGCATTATACTATCAGGGCATGTTTGGTGCATAGTATAGGATAAGGCCTGATAGTATAAGACCTGATTTTATAAGACCTGATTAAATTTTAATACTATCCAGCGTTTTGTATGATGTTGTATAAGATAATATCCTCTAATATTTTAAAAATTAATATATTAAAAAAATTTATTTTAATATATAAATATTGAAATGATATATTAGTTCTTGGGAATTGTACTTGTAAGCAATATTAATACATCAACCCCTTATCAGGCCTAATCCACCACTCCTATGTCGGATTAAGTTATACATCATTTTGATGTATAAAGGGGTCATACTGTATAAGCTTATACTATACGATGATCACACCAAACAACTGAAAATGTCATAATGTATAGTATAAGCTTATACTATCAGGCCTTATACATCACACCAAACAGACCCTCAGGTCTTATACTGTCAAACTTTATCCTATCATCAAACATGCTCTAAGATATTAAGTATTCTGAATTAAAGTTTAAACTTTAAAAAAGATAATTATTGGAATTGACTCTTAATTGGGACAGTATTCATGGAATTAGCCTAGGAGTAATATATGTAAAGATAATCTAGTCAAAGACTTACAAAAAATAAATAAAAAATGACTGACTTGGTTCAAACTATACTACTTTAGATAAGGTGATTATTGTAATTTGACAGTATTCAAGGGATTAGCCTGTCTCTTAACACATGTAACTGTAGTCAAAGAATTTTTTTAAAATTGTTGCTTTGGACCTAATTTGTCTCAGAAACTTGTCAACGTTGATGTCACCCTACCCTGCATTATGCGTCATGCTAAGATAATGTACTGAAAAAATAAAAAAAATAAAAAAAAATAAAGAAATGTCATCTCTATCTTGATCAGCACCAATAAATTATCAAGATATTGTAATTGGGATTTGAATTCTCTATGGTTTCTAATTGCAATGCAATTGAAGAATACCACGTTTTTAGAACTGAATGCAGGATAGAACATAATATACGTGGACCGAAAAACAATGGAAGAATTGTACAAAAAAAAAAAACAGCTAAATAATACCACAGCTAAATAAGAGTGTAGCAAGACTGAGGATGGATGGCGTATACAACTGTTGAGGAAACTAACATTAACATACTTATACATTTTTCCTTTTTTCTTTACCCGTGTAAAACGAACCTTACCTTTTTTCCTTTCTATTCATATACATATATAGATATATAAAAACATATAAAAAAACAAGATCAATAATATTGCAATTTAATAGAAATATCTAGAATAGGCAGATCCGACTAACTTGACTAGGCATCCCATAGTTGGATTGAGGGAGAGGATAATAAGAGCCTCGTCCATGAATACCACTGCCTGAATCAAAGTGCACATCGTCAAGATCGTAAAAAAGTATTAATTAACAAAAACATACAGCAAGGTAGAAAACTAACTGCGTATAGATAAAAACCTGTCAAACTTCCTTGGTTTTGCAAAGGAGATCCAGAAAAAGACTGAAAAGAACTCCCGCAGGATGATGTTGATGAGTTATTGTTAGATATAGATGCAAGATCCTGCTTCATCTGATCCAAATATTTCTGAGACTCATCTCGGTTCAGCTCTACGAACATAACCTTGAAATACAAATAAATGTTTAGTAGAGTCATGATTCACACTCACAGCAACAAAACTTGTAGAATAGTAGATTACTAAATACCTGATCAAAAAGCTCATCTGAGCGAGGCATATCCTTGCATTTAGGGAGAACATAATTAGCTGCCACAACCATAAAAAGAATAAAATAGGCCATTAAGTTAAGAGAAATGATGAACTTAAAACCAGTAGATGATAAGTAAAGACAAACAATAAAAAGCTAAAAATACCTATCATGTTATTTAAAGCATCAAGTGGCACTTCTTTCCCCATTTCTTTAAATCTTTTTTCAGACCGTCTCTTGAGCTCTTCTGGCTTCGGGAATACTACAACAACAATCTGGAATGGACCAAAAGTTACATTAATATCCATAGAAAATTTATCTTCCAAGCCCAACAATCAAATAGATAAATAGCTACCTTCTGATAGTCAGCAAATGGCTTCAGCTTAGGTTTACGTGCGCTTTTGTACACATTGGTCTGGTCAATTATATAATTGTGAGGAATATTAGCTGCTCTGGATAGCACTGTATTGAAGATTCCAGTTGCCCTATCCATCAAACGATCAAATCTTTCACCATAGTTGTTTTTCCGCAACAGTCCAGGTACCTGCACAACATTGTGTTAAGCAAATATTACAGATAGAAAAATAATAACCACAACAAGGCCAGCAAATCACCAACCTTCATCTGATCAAGAATTGAGTTTGTCCCAAGCAAAACATAATGCTTCTCTGGGTGATCTTTTACCCATTTTTCTGCCCATGTAGTCTTGCCTGATGCAGGTAGCCTCACCATCATTATCACTTCACAATCCCTTGGATCAGAAAAAGTAGGTCCCATAACCATGTTTCTATTGTCAATGGATGAGGCCCAAGGTTTGAACCCTTCTATAGGGACAAGTCCATCTTCAGCACTGAACTGCATCTGGACCACAACATTCTTTAACAGCACATGTGGAAAAAGTGCTGATTCCCATTGCAAACCCCGTAAAGGAGAATCTGACACTCCAAGACCTAAAGGAGCAGCATCAAATTGCATTGCAGTACCCAACCATTTACCATTCTTGGAGAAACCAAGAAGCCAATGGTTTGTTTTCAAGATCAACACAACAAACTATTGTATCGCCAATACCAAACATGTCACCAAAATTTGAAAATTTTCCTGCATTTGAAAACTTGCCAGTGCCACCATATCCAAAGCTGTGTTTGGACTCCCCCAGGCTTCCAACCATATCATCCCCTCTAGAAATACCAAGACGACAAACATGTTGCAGCTTAGGGGTAGTGTCCTCCATATCAACTGGCTGTTCAGAAACAACTTTGCAACCAAAACAATACCTACCTCTAGTTATTCCCACAGTAGCTCTGGCACCAGACCAACAATAAGCAAACCCTTGGTCATGAAGGCCATATCCAACAAGTCCATTGCCTTCAATATTGAAATCTAGCAGCAATAAATCAATTATTAACACATATATCACAAGCCAATGGTAGATACACAAACAGGATAAAAAAAGAAAACAATAAAATATTTGACTATTTTACATATAATTAACACATAAAGCTACTTTCTAAAAAGAGTCAGATAGATCAATAACTATCTATTCCTGTAACTATTTTACATATTTAGCATGCTGTGCTTTGAAGAAAAATTCATTTTTATATCTTAGTTTTATGGACAAGGTAAACAAAAGTGGATGAACAAAGGTAATGATGGAAAATTGAATACCCAAATCAGAGTCGGCAGGATTTAGAAGAACCCTCGTAGAAGAAACGGATGCATCACATTCAGAATCAGATTCCTTCACCTTCTTCTGCACTACCTCGTGTTCTGGGAGTTGCCGTTTTGTGGAAGCCATTGTCGCTTCGCAAGGACATAAAAAAATTGCAGTAACATGTGCAAAAACAAAATCTCACCTGAGCCAGATGCGTTTTATAATCACTCGTTAAGATAGGACAAGGTACTTTTGGGCTTCTTCGATCCAAAGCCCACATGTTATTTGGGTTCTGCATTCTTGCTCCTTTTTATTTATTTATTTATATGGGAAAAACTATTCTCATGGTACATGAGATAAGTTTTCTCTCACACATTCTTCGATAATTGTGCCATATTTTTTTAATATTTTTATTTTTTCATGTGGTGGAACCCACAAATTTGTCTCTATGACATAAGATAACTTATCTCCTTTAACATGAGATTAATAAAACCCTTATTAATATCACACAAACAAACACAGAAGAAAATATCAATAGTTTAAACTTTGTGTGAATTTTTAAGGGGATGTTTGGTAAAGGAGATATTTTTTTTAAGTAGATAAATGTAATAACCAGGAATATGATAAGATAGATAGGAAAGTGAGTTTGGTAAGAAAGTTAAAAAAAAATTGTTTGGTTGGCCAAAATTTTACCAGGAAAATTGGATTAAATAAGTCATATTTTTGGTTCACCTTTTTCATCTTCCTAATTTTCTTAAAATACCACCTCACAAATGGTAAACCTCAACAGTGCAACCTCTCCCATTTTGCATGCAATTCACAAAGGATGGGAAAAACATATTGGTGGGTAAATTTTTGTATGTCTGCTACCAAACGTTGGCAACATGGAATGCCAATGTCAGATGGATGGGGATCCAAAAATAAAACCTCAACCAAATACAACCTAAGGATCTCCACCAAAGGAAAATGAATCCATCATAACAAGATATGACGTGAAAAAGGTAAACATAATAATTTTTTGATATGGTTGATATTTCGTATTTAGATAAGAATTTTTGTTGGCGGGATCAAGAGAAAGTTAATTGAGGTCATCCCATTTATATTTTCTTATAAAACAAATTACGTATAATAAGTGGTTGTGAAGTGAATATAATACAAATAAGTTGGACATAAATTATATTGGGTGAACCAGATTAAATTACTGTGTTGTGTCAATTTTTTTTCTCCCATTCTTTTTTTTTCTCAATTTATGTGTCGAATTCCAACAATCAAAATCCAAGGACTATTTATCAGCGATTGTGAACACATAAGGGAAATAACAAGATTGTGGATACAATTTTGGTAAAAAATGATACTCTCCATGGAAAGAGGGATTGTCGGAGGAAATCCACAAAAAGAGGAAACAAATTTGAAAATGGAAAAGACAGAAAACAAAAACAACCTGTTGGAGATGATTTGCCCCAGATTTGTGGGATTTTCTATTTTTTTTTTGCAGAGAACGCTCTTTTTCTGCCAAAGGAGAAGCCAAGTTAGGGCAGTCAGCGTTTTAATCAAGCATGATTCAGAGGAATTTTTATATTTTTTTATTATTCATATAATTGATGGAGTTACAATCAAAATTAAATTAAAAATTATAAAATAATATTAGATGATAGTCATTACTTTAAATTTAATTTAACAGTAATAAAATAGTTGTAAGATATTATAAAAATTAAATTACAAAAATATAACTATCTCAATTTAAATATAAGGAATTTAATTGATGGAGCAACGCACCCTGAGATTCAGGGGACACAGGCTGCTTGATTTAATTGTCTTCAGATCTGACCATATTAAGATTGCTGAAGCTTTGGAATTTAAAATAAATAATATATATATATATATATATTTACTGATTTATTATCCGTGCGATGCACGAAGAAAAAAATCAATTTATTTATCTCATGAAAATTAACAAATATTTTAAATAAATCTTATAAATAAAATTTTCTAAGAGAGCTTGAGAAAAAAAGAAGAAAAATAGACAGAGAACAAAAAAAAATATATGCAGAGAGAATAAATCTTTGGTGTATTAAATGTACCCAACTGGGTACATCTTTTCTCCAAAAAAGAATTTTTTTTCAAATTGACGAGAAAACTAAATTTTAAAAGTGGTCAATTTTTTTAATAAATATGAAAAAAAATGTACCGAATTTGGTACAATTGATGCACCAAAGATTTGTCCGTGCTCAGAAACCAATTACCAAACAAAAAAATGCAGTAAAACATCAGCAAAGTTTCCAAAGAATAGAGTAATTTTCGGCAAGGGTTTAGGATGGAGGAAAAAAAAACTAAATAATTGGATAATCAATCCCTTCATTAGCGCCCCATCACTTTCCAATCATATTCGGTAATTTCCTCTCTTTTTTCAATCAGTTCAATTGATTGGTTTTCCTAATTTTAGCCAATCAATCTAAATAATTAATTTTCTTAAAGGCTTGTTTGGTGTGATGTATAAGGCCTGATAGTATAAGTTTATACTATACGTTATGACATTTTTAGTTGTTTGGTGTGACCATCGTATAGTATAAGCTTATACAACATGATTCTTTTATACATCAAAATGATGTATAACTTAATCAAGCCTAGGAGGGTAGGATTAGACCGGATTGATGTATTAACCAATGCAATTCTCAAGAATTAATATATTATTTTAATATTAATATATTCAAATAAAAAATAAATTTGCAATATATAAATTTTCAAAATGTTGGAGATTTTTAATTTTATAAAAATTAATATATTTTTTGGATACACTGATCAACATATTTCTATAAAAATTAATATCATATGATATATTTAGGAGAATATATAAATTCATTATTTAAAAGTATTTTTATCAAAAATATTTATTTTTATCGTATCTAGTATTATATAGTGCATTACCAAACATTAGATGATATTATCTTATACAATATATTATTTTATACAATATCATGTCAAACGTTTGATAGTATTAAGATTTAATTAGATCTTAGATAATCAGGTCTTACAGACCTTATCATATACTGTGTACCAAACATGCCTTAATTTGAGTCAATTAATTTAATTAATTGATTTCCTTAATTTTATCTATTGTTATCAAATCTAATTTCATGTCTATATTTAAATTCAAATTTAAAATTTGAATTCAAATTAATTTTATTAATTTAAAATTTAAATTAATTACATTGCATTATGGAGCAAGTCCCACTTGGCCCATGAGGCATATAATTTAAATTTTTGTAAACTTGTTTAAGGTGGAAATGAGGTTTTTGGTTGAAATTTTGCATGTTAACTTAAACAATTTTATTACAATTAAATTGATATAGTACTTTATAAAAAAATTAATTTTAATTCGACTAAAATAAATTAAACTCAACTAACAATATCAAACATTTATAAAAATAATCTTCAACTTAACTTTTGCCAATATTATTAATAGGTCAACATTAAATACAATTTTAAATTTTAAATAATCCTCATAATTACGTTTTAACCTTATAACGTGATTAAAAATACATAAATGAAGAATGTTTCCAATTAGTAATCACTTAAATTTTTTTTGATCTGAACGAAAATGTCGGTTTCCTAAAATATTTAAGGAGTGTTTCTGATTGAAAATCTTAATTTTTGGTAAATTGAGAATATTTTAAAATATTCACTTTATTTTACTTACCCAAAAAATTCATTGCTTCTTTACCAAATGTATTACGGAATTTTCGGAATTTTAAAATATTTCAGAATTTTCAATCTTGGTTGTCAAGGAAGGGAGGAGAAATAAAGGGTGTGGGAGGAAGTGAGGAGAAAGGAAGGAAAAAAAATAATTTATTTTATTCCGCAAATATCTATACTTGGATGAGATTGTAATTGAACAGTATTAAAAGGGATAGATAAAGGTAGGCAAAATAACCTATCTCATTATATATATATATATATATATATATATATATATATATATATATATATATATATATATATATATATATATATATATATCTTTTGGTATACATCAATATAAACTAAAACATTCAAATATAAATATATAGAAATTCTGTTAATCTCATTTACAATTAGGGGATAAAAACTTTGATGTAAAGCAATTAATATTCTTTTAAATGAAAGTTTCCCAAAGCATTTGAGAAATGTATTTGATTGAAAATATTTTAAAAATATTCTCTTTATTCTGCTTTCCAAGAATATATTCCCTTCCTTCTTTACCATATATATAATATATTACAAAATATTAGCAAAATACAAAGAGAAATGATTATTCATGGTATACTGATCGTCGTATCAATATAAGGAGAAAGAATCAAACATAAATATAAAAAGATTTTGTTAATCCTATCTACTATTAAGTGATAAAAACTATGGATGAAAAAATAAATAAAAAAATTAGGTGATAAAAACTTTGATGTAAAGTAATTAATATATGTAACCGACATTATTCGTATCAGAGAATACATCAAGTTAAATAAAATATCAAAATGAAAATAATTAAATAGTTTTAAAGAAAAGGGCGTAAGGTGTGGAACAGAGTATGCATTGAACATGAAAAAAAAAAAAAGAGAGAAATTGAGATGGCATTGAGAAATCGGAGTATCCTTTGGTGCAACGGGAGTGGTGTAAAATAATCATAAAGATAGAAGTAGTGTAAATGTGCTACTTTTTCTCATATTTGATAAATAATGTACCGAAGGATCAATATATCCGTAGTATCAAAAATATTTTCAAAAAATCGACAATTTGAGGAGGGTTTGACCTAAAAACTAACATGCCAAAGCTATTGGAATACAACCGCGGCAGAAACTATAAAATTGGAGAATAACAGTAACCTTATTAAGATTTGGGTATTAAATAATGAAATTATTGACTATAATAATTTCTAGAACGACCAATTAAACCTATCATAAGTTTTCTCCTGATCAATTTTAATAGCCATGAAACATTTTCTTTCCTTCATGCGCCTTATGGAGTGAACCATTTCTGGAGCAATTATTATGTTATTCTGGATGTTTTTTCTTGGCATAAAACTCACTTCAAATAGGGAGATTAATTTGTCCATTATAGGCTTTAGTCTATTTTATTTTGTTCAATCCTTTGTAGATCACATTGCACAAAGCTATAGGTCGAAATTAGGATATCCTTCGTTGCTTCAACTTTTTTGGTATCGATACTAGTTAAGTGTTGTTGATGCTTTTGATGTTTTCAAGGCTCTAAGTCAACTATTTAAGCTCTTGGAAGACCGTCTCTTCATTATGATATATTTAGTTTGCGCCACTTGGCTAACACTAATTTACCCAATGCTCAAACGCGCCCTTACTCTATACTGAACACCCATCCTCTCAAGGTGCATATAAACACATTATTTTGATAAATATTTTAGATTTGAATTATTTTGATATTGAAATTGAAAAATATTTTCAAAGATGTTTTTTGTTTTTTTGGATATATCCACATGTTAATTGATTACTTGATTAGTACGATTCGGATAGGGATGACTCTCCCATATGACTCTCCCAAAATAATTTTCTACTTTCCTAGAGCTCGAACTTGAGATATTTAACCTTGATGTATTCTCATTCAATCTCTTTCGCTCACTTTGTCCTCGGAGTACGGTCCCGAAAGATACCCCTCATTGAAACAGCGGGTGCGTTGAGCTTCGTCACCGGAGGAAGGATGAGATTAATCCCCCATACGAGGAGATAGGCACATCCTCCTGCCCTTAAATTTTTTTCAATAATTTACTTGAGGCAGAGTTTGAACCCCTAACTCAAGCAAACCCTTGGAAGCTTAGTTGCCAACTGAACTACTTTGAAGGTTAAACTGCTCATTATTTAAAGGGTTTTATAATTCTCATGTAACATGAAAGCTTGAATTTCCTACACATCCTTCGATTTTTGTGTTGATATAGGTCCCACATATAATTTCCACCACGTGCTTTTTATCTCTATGACATGAGATTTCAATTCTCATGTAAAATGAGATTTCAGTTCTCATGTAAAAATGAGAATTATAAAACCCTTATTTAAATCAATGGTAATTGATAACACATGTGTTTTCAACTACATGAGAATGAGATATGCAAAATAACCCCAGTAAAGACTATTAAAATTTAAAATGGTAATACATTAATAGTGACATGAGAGTTAACAATATTTTTTTTAATAAACGGTGAGTTATAAAAATAATTTAGAGTAAAAAACTTTTTGGGTCCTCAGTAAATATCACTGGACACAATTTAATCCTTTTAAAAAAAAAGTCGACTCGTAGTCCCTTTGAAATTCAAAATAGACCCGTGTTAGTCCTTTTGAGGGACTAACATGGGTCTTCAGGGACTAACATGGGTCTTCTTTAAATTTCAGAGGGACCACAATTTTGACTAACTGGATCTATTCTAATTTTTAGAGAGACTAAAGTCATTTTTTTAAAGGGATTAAAATAGGTCCCATGAATTTTGTTGAGGATCAAAAAATTACTTTACTCAACAATTTAATTACGAGAGAGAAATGTAGGATTAACCTATATAGTTTCGCATATGTTATCTATGTGCCATACTCATGAATATTTTATAAATGATGATATTCCCAGTGATGTCTTGTGTGAAAAACAACCTTGTAATGGTATATTTTTTGTCATAATATTTTTTTAAAAAAAGCTAGAATGATTTTTTAGATGTGAAATAGCAACTATTAAAGGGTAATTTTTTAAATACCACAGGTGTATTGGATTTAGTACACCCGTTTTTCAAAATTAGCAAAATTGTATATTATTTTTGTCCATGCCTTTTATAGAATTTCCCTTTTGAGTCTGAAATTTTTTTATTTTGGGAAGTGATGTATGTACACCAGTACTGAAAGTTTTATCTAATAGGAGCATTTCTTTTGTGCTCCCAAATCATGTGGACCGGTTAGAAAGGAGAGAGAGGAGAGAAGAGAGAAACAGACCATTACATATTTTTTCCTCTAATAGAGGCCGAGGAGTCAATTTATTGACACATTTGAATATCGCGGGCATGTTAATCAATTTATTGACATATTTGATATGGGGAAAATTATTCTCGTACTATAGGAGATAATTATTTTTTTCGGTGGTGGAGTTCACAAGTTTATTTTTATGACATGAGATAATTTATCTCCTTTAACATGATATTAATAAAAACTTTGAATATTTGGGATTAGTGATTAATTGAATTACAGCATCGATTATAGATATAATAGTACAACGGTAACAAGGAAAAACTCAAAATAGTTCCAAATCTCTAATCTTCCCTTTCACTTTCCCCAAGAACAAAACACATAATAATCCACTAGGTTAATCTTTATTAAATCTGACATTAGTTGCAACTAATCTCACCGGAAAACATATCGTCGTCGCGGGAAAAGTCTCTGTGACCTTGATCAAATTATCTTCTTCGAATTGAAAACCCAAGGCCCTCTTCTTACAACCATCTAGAGTTATCTCAATTAACCCTTCTCTGTCTTCTTCATCCCACCTAAAGCACATGTCTTCCGGCGATTCCCAATTCTCCATCGCCGGAAATCCACTCTCCGAAGAGCTATCCGAGTCAGATTCCGGGTAATAACGTGACAACAAAGGGTACCTCAAAATACCCATTTCTTGTTTCTCATGGGGATCTTGTTCTGCTTCTTCACCTTCATATATGACCTTCAATGGCGCTTTCAAGTTCCATTCCACGAAAGACTCCTCAAAGAATGACCTTGATTCGAAACCCGTTTGGGGATTAAACTCTATTTCTGAATTGCTCGTGACCCACCGGCGAACTTGCTCCGGAGAATTGGTTTCCACCAGTTCAATAGGTTTCCCCTGTTTCTCTTCTCTGTTTTCTTCGTTGGCAATGGGTTCTGATTCGCGTGGGTTTTTCTTTTCTTCGTTTTCTGATCTCTGAATTGCACCTAGACGGAGTATGATGAATAAGAAAATCCCCGTTAGAATAAGCACAGGTGAGAAAACTATCTTCCAAAATAGATGAGGAAAATATAAGAGAATCAAGGTGCAGAAGGTGACAATGCATGAAAACAGAGGATCAGAAGAAAAAACAGAGAGAAAGGAAACTGTTTTTGTGCATAATCTAGAGAATGGAAGAAACGAAAAAGAAGAGGAAGAATGCAGAGAAAATTATACTTCTCATTGAATCGAATGCCTGATATTACATGCAATATTGATATATATACATCTAGCTAAAACTGAATTGTGTAACTAACTAACTTAAATTAGTTACAATCTGTTATTTCTAACAAACTCAATAGCTTAATGATGAATCACTGAGTTATTGCTTCCAATTTGTTTCTGTCATGATTCGTGGGCCTGATATATGAGTGGATGAAACGTTGGACTTGGGCTCATGTGGTTTGGGCTTGTGAGCTGATTTATCGGGTGAGACCCCCCCGCAAGTGGGACGTAGCAAATTGTGAAGACCCAACTTGAGGATAGCTGGAGCGAAGGACTTGGCTGGTAAAGGTTTGGTAAAAACATCAGCGAGTTGAGCCTGGGAAGAAACTGGAAGTAGATGTAAGAGACCGGAGCGAATCTTCTCCCTTGTCACATGACAGTCAATGTCGATGTGTTTAGATCGCTCGTGAAAAGCTGGGTTCTTAGCTAGATATATTGCTGATTTATTATCACAATAAACTGAAGCTGGTTGAAGCCAAGGGACTTGAAGATCAGTGAACAGATGCTGTAACCACTGAAGTTCGCAGGTGAGAGAAGCTAATGCTCTGTATTCTGCTTCAGATGAAGATCTGGATACAGTCGACTGTTTCTTGGATCGCCAGGCAACTAAGGAAGATCCAATGAAAATGCAGAGACCAGAGATCGAACGACGTGTGTCTGGACAAGAGCCCCAGTCAGAATCACTAAAGGCTTTCACTTGCATAGCAGATGAACTTGAGAAAAATAAGCCAGCAGCTGGTGCGTTCTTGAGGTAACGCAGTACTCTGTGAGCAGCCAAGACATGTGTGTCAAGTGGTTGAGAAAGGAATTGACTCAACTGTTGGACTGCGTATGAGATATCTGGACGAGTAGTAGTTAAGTATAAGAGTCTACCAATGAGACGACGATATGAGGTAACATCAGTGACTGGGTTGCCATTGGACCTACTGAGAATAACAGAAGAATCCATGGGTGTAGTACAGGAACGAGCAGCAAGAAGACCGGCATCGGATAAAATCTCGAGTGCATACTTCCGTTGATTGATGTGAATACCTTGTTTCGAACGTGAAACCTCAAGACCAAGGAAGTACCGTAAGGAGCCCAAGTCTTTAATGTGAAACTGATCGTGAAGAAACCTCTTAACACGTTGAATCTCTGAGATAGAGTTCCCTGACAATACAACATCATCGACATAGATTAAAAGAACGGTAAATTCAGAATCACGTCTGAGTGTGAACATTGAGTGATCAGCTTGGGCCTGAACATATCCGATGGAAGTAAGAGCAGAGGAAAGTTTGTTGTACCACTGTCTACTCGCCTGACGTAGGCCATATAATGACTTAGTAAGGCGACATACTTTATGTGGTGAAGAGACAACAAGGCCTTGAGGAATCTCCATGTAAACTTCTTCATGAAGATCCCCATGCAAGAATGCATTGTCCACATCAAGTTGCTCTAGCAACCATCCCTTTGAAGCAGCCAAAGCAAGCAACACCCGAAGAGAATTCATCTTGGCAACCGGAGAGAACGTATCGAGGAAATCCACCCCTTCAAGTTGAGTGAATCCCTTAGCCACTAATCTGGCTTTGTATCGTTCAATCTCACCATTTGATTGATACTTAATTTTGTAAACCCATTTACAACCAATGGGTGTTTTTCCATGTGGTAAATCAACAATGGACCAGGTATTATTAAGTGATAATGCAGCAAGTTCTTTATCCATAGCAAGTTTCCAGTGATCATGTTTAACTGCTTGACTAAAAGTGCGTGGCTCATCATGAGCAATGGTGTTAAAACAGAAGTGTTTGTAAGATGGAGTGCACAAATTGTAAGACAGGACATCAGACAAGGGATAGAGGACATTTGGAGTTGGAGGATTACCTGAAGAGGAGAGTTTCTGCTGACACGAGGAAAGAGCATAGTGATAGTCTTGAAGATATCTTGGAGGGTGACGCATTCTGGAAGATCTACGAACATCAGACTCAATAGCAACCTCCACTTCATCATTTGCAATGCTCAAAGAATGGGAAGTAACATTGGTTGTGGGGTGTATATGTGGTTCAATGGCTAATTGGGCTAATGGGGTAAACTGTGAGTCATGGTGTTGAGGGAATGGCATGGTAAGATCTCTGTCAGCAGGGAATGTATTTTCTAAGGAGGTAGGATTTTGAGATATGGTAGGTGTGGCCACTGTTTGGTGAAAAGGAAAATCATTTTCATGGAATATGACATTCCTGGAGAGAAAAAGTGCATGTGAATGTAGGTCATACAACAAATAGCCTTTTGTACCATCACGAAAGCCTAAAAACACAGCTTTACGTGCACGAGGAGAGAACTTGGTTCTATGGGATGAAAGAGTTGAGGCATAGGTGAGGCATCCAAACACACGAAGGTGTGTGAGGGAAGGGCTGGCATTATGAAGTTTTTCGAAAGGTGACTTGTTTTCAAGGTTTGGTGTACAAGTTCTGTTAATAAGGTGGACAGCATGTGTTACTGTGTAATTCCACAATGGATCAGGAAGCTTGGCTTGGAAGAAAAGGGCTCGGGCTACGTTCATAATGTGTTGATGTTTACGCTCAACTACTCCATTTTGCTGAGGAGTCTCTACACATGTACGCTGATGGACAATTCCCTCCTGGGCATAAAATTCATTTAGCATGAATTCTGGACCATTATCCGATCTCACTATTTGAACTTTAGTGTCAAACTGGTTCTTAACGAAGTATATGAACTGTTTCAAGTATGCACGAGTCTCTGCCTTATTTTTCATGAGAAATACCCATGTAAAACGTGAGTAATCATCCACTAAAGTTAGGTAATATCTATGCCCATGAATGGAACTAATGGAATATGGGCCCCAAATATCCACATGTAACAGACTGAAAGGTTTTATTGAATTGGAAATGCTGGAGTTGAAAGGCAGCTTATGTTGCTTTGCCATATGGCAAATATCACAAGGTTCAACATTAATACAAGGTATGAAAGAAAATTGACTGGACATGAGTTGTGCAGCATCTCTGGAAATATGGCCAAGCCTTCTGTGCCATAACAGTGAAGCTTCTTTATTTCGAACTACATTACAAGATGAGTCATGACCTTCACCAACTTCGATATCTCCAACTATCACATATAATCCTTCCTTACGCCTAGCAGAACCAATCATCGTCAGGCAATTTTGGTGTTTCTGTTGAATTAAACAAGAAAAATCAGTGAAGGTAATGACACAGGGAATGGAACTTAAAAGTTTTGTAACTGACAACAAATTGATGTGAAACTCAGGAACAAACAAAACATTATCTAATCGTAGCATGGATGACAGAAAAATAGTTCCAGATACATTTGCTTTAACTGTGGAACCATTAGGTAAAGAAATATTGATAGGATTAATTTCATGGAAAGAAGAAAAATTTGATAGAAGGTGTGTGATATGGTCTGTGGCACCCGTATCGATGACCCATTCCACACTTGTCATACCTGATCGGGGCGTGTTGGAGTGTAAGTGTGATATATGGACTGCATTCGCAGAGTGTTGTGGTGGTACACTTTCAGTGATATTGGTCTTTTGTAGCAAATTCAAGATTTGCTTGTACTGATCTTGCTGCATCTGCATCTGCATCTGCATTTGAGTTATGGAAGGTTGATCTTGTTGCAACTGCATCTGAGTCATGGATGAGTTTTCTTGTACATTACAATTGACATTGGCAA
This sequence comes from Gastrolobium bilobum, assembly GCF_033153095.1. Taxonomy (NCBI): domain Eukaryota; kingdom Viridiplantae; phylum Streptophyta; class Magnoliopsida; order Fabales; family Fabaceae; genus Gastrolobium; species Gastrolobium bilobum. The sequence goes on along the minus strand of NW_026895170.1, from coordinate 122,480 downwards.
CTGAAGCAGTATTGGTAGTTCTCCTATAGGCAGGTGGAAAACCATGAAGAGAGTAGCAGGTATCTATGGTGTGATTACTTCTGTTGCAATGAGTGCAGAATTTCGTGTTGCCGTTTCGTCCAGGATTACTACGGCCACGTCCTCTAAATCCTCTTCCACCATTGTAAGGATTGTACCTTCTTGATGGATCTCCCATTACAGCTAAAGCTTGAGGATTATTGGAAAAATTCACATTACCATCTGAATGAAACTGACGTTCCTGTTGTGACACCATTGCAAAGGCTTTAATCACATTTGGCAATGGATCAAGAAGCATCAACTGTGAACGTACTTGAGCGTACTGCTCATTTAAGCCTCTGAGAAACCTTATTGTTTGATCATTTTCGCGATACAAACGCATTCTTTCAGTTGCACCGCAAATGCAAGGAACCACTGGATTGGGAAGAGGTTTCAAGTTATCCAATTCATCCCACATTATTTTCAGCTGAGTAAAATACTCACTTACTGATCTTTCTCCCTGGCACAGTTTGTGCACGTCTTCTTGCAGATCAGATACTCGAAAGATATCTGATTTTGAGAATCTGTCTCTCAAATCACACCACGCATTGTGAGCATTTTCGATCCACAGAATGGATTGCGCTATAGTTTGGGTGATCGATCTATGAATCCAACCCAAGACTATAGTGTTACATCGATCCCACGCTTCAAAGGCTGGATCATCGTCATTTGGAGCTACCACCACTCCATTGATAAAACCGAGTTTATTCTTTGATCTCAATGCCATAGTCATCGCTCGAGACCAAGAATGATAATTGTTTCCGTCTAGCAAAGGAACCACCAATACTTGCGATGGATTTTCATTTGGATGAAGAAAGAAAGGATGCGCAGGATTAGTTAAAAACTCAGGAAGAACAGCTTGATTCGCCATGTTCAAGAACTCAAGAATCTGAAGCAGATATCAGAGCATGTGCTTTGATACCATCTAGAGAATGGAAGAAACGAAAAAGAAGAGGAAGAATGCAGAGAAAATTATACTTCTCATTGAATCGAATGCCTGATATTACATGCAATATTGATATATATACATCTAGCTAAAACTGAATTGTGTAACTAACTAACTTAAATTAGTTACAATCTGTTATTTCTAACAAACTCAATAGCTTAATGATGAATCACTGAGTTATTGCTTCCAATTTGTTTCTGTCATGATTCGTGGGCCTGATATATGAAGTGGATGAAACGTTGGACTTGGGCTCATGTGGTTTGGGCTTGTGAGCTGATTTATCGGGTGAGACATAACAAGTTCATAATGAACTTAAATTTTTTAAAGAAGTCTACTTTCCTCCACTGGCTTCAATTATTGTTATAATTGTTATTTTTCTTGCACAAGACAACTATGATTTCAAGAGAATTGACGACAAGAAAATCAAAGCCATGAACAGAGAAAGCAGAGTTTTAATTGATTGGACTGAAAAGAACACTGTAAAAGAAGGCTTCAGAAACAGTGTTTTTTGTGGGGGTTTATAAGCCTTTTTGGCGTGAGAAGAGGGCATGGAACAATAGAAGGGGAAGGGTGAAGGGAGTGTGGTCCTGTTCTACGCAATAACCAAGACGATCTTTTATGCATACACGAAAAACTTACAAATCCAACCTAAAAGTTGTTATGCTTTTACACTTCTCAAATTCATAATTTTAATCAATCACTGTATTAAGCCCCTTGGTCCGTACTGATTTAGGTTTTCATTCATGGAATCTATTCAATTTTTTACTTTTGATGGAGCAATCCAAGACATTGATTTCAGGTCCAAATGGCGTTAAGCTGTTGATTATTTTGGGTTATTACTTAACAGAACGTGAAACTTCACATAGAACCCCATGAGATGCTGCCTCTACAGTACATTTTGGGTAAGTTAATAATTAGTGCTTAGAAAAAGAAAAGAAAAAATTATAAAAAAAATATATCAAAACTTCGATGCAACTGATGCACTGAAAATTATTTATCCTAAGATATATATAGACGGATCATAGAATTTTATAATTTTATAAATTTATATATGATCTATCCTAGAATTTTATTAATGTTCAGTGCATGGTTGCACTGAAATTTTTTCCTCCAAAATAATATTATAGAGTATGAATAGTTAGTAATTTTTTATATCTAATTTAATAATGTTTTATATTTCAGTTATTGTCACGTATTATGATAATACTGTGTTACGCGTTATATTTTTAATGAAGTGGTGTAATCTTTATAGCAAGAATGTCAGCATTTACCGCTATTTTGAAAGCAATTTAGCTTTCAACCATAGTTCAATTTTTTGTTTTTGGTGTATTTGGGATTTTTTTTTTCAACCTGGAAATGGTAGGAAATAAAATGAATGGGAATCATGCTGCCCTTGCTAAATGTTATGATCTGCTTGTGAAATATGTTGAGAGGAAAATGACTTTTACTCCTTTTTTTAAAATAATTATTCCCCTTTCATAATATTCCTATTCAAAACATTTAAATCAGCGGGTTTAGAAAGAATCTGATTGGACTCATTGTTTACATTTGGGCAGAGAAACCAAATTTTTTTGTTGCATTAGAAATTGAAGTTGAAATTTCCGAAGATGATGGAATCCTTTTGGTTAGAGAAAATAGTAGTTTCGTGGTTACTAACTACTTTGAAATATCGACTATTTTTGTAGTATCTCAGCACAGCAGAGTTTGCAATGCGAGAGAAATTATCACTGAGAAGTTTGCGCCATATCTTTCATGAGAACCTATCTGTAACTAATATTACATATTGTCTGCTCCATTGTACCAACATCTCAATTGAGTTGTCATCTTTGTTAAAATGATGTCTTACTTTTCCAACCTTCACTTTCAGCAAAACTAGCTCTTTCTTTTCAAGTCTCTTTGGGCTCAGCCTCAGTCATTTCATGTGGGGATCCAATGTTTCTGAAGAAGTAGAGTAAGTGCTGGACATTATTGTTGAAATTGTGTTTCATTGAACGATCTAAAAAATATCTCAGCCTTTCAAGTGTAATGGGGTTTTGTAATTTTTTTTATAATAAATTAAATGAAAATCATTTAAGTGAGATAATTATAAGGGAAATATTGCTTTGTTGTTGCTGTAAAAAAAATTTCTATAGCAACACATAAAATAGTCAAGATACGCAGATGGATCTTGGTTTTTTTTTAATGAGCAAATCCCATTTTTTTGGTGTCTGTTGCAAAAAAAAAAAAAAAAAAAAAACTACGGTGATTGCGGAAAAAATAGACCCTTCATATAATTAATATCAAGAGACCCTTCATATAATTAATATTTTTAAGATTTTAAATTAAAAAGTGATGTTAAGCCTAAATTGTTATTTAACCCGTTAATAGTCTTGCAATCATGGGCTCTACCGACGGCCTACTTAAAGAGTATCTTACGTGATTTCATTAAGAATAGTTAAATTTTACATAATTTATTTTATAAAAATATAAATGTTACGTAAATTTATTAAGGGTTTTATTAATCTCATGTTAAAGAAGATAAGTTATCTCATGTCATAGAGATATACCTGTGGGCTCCACCACCTGAAAAATAAAAAGAAAAGAAAAGAAAAAGTTGACACAGTTATCGAAAGGTGTGTATGAGAAATTTATCACATGTAACATAAGAGTAGTTTTTTCCATTTATTAATATGAAAGAAATTGGTTTCCTTTTTTTTAAAAGGAGAATGTATGATTAAAAAAGTTCTAAAATTTGCAATTTTTGTAACCCTAATTATTGTACTATGCGTGTGTTTATATATATCCATGTGCGGGCGACAAATCGACAATGTTACTAGCCTACTATAAATGGGCATGGTTGATTGCAAGCCAAAGGATTTGGTATTGGGTCATGTATTTCAACTATTCATCGATGCTCAGCGGGTGACTAGTAACTTTCGTTGTTTCAACAGAACACATTTATACTTTGTAATGTCACGAAAGTGTTTATGCTTATATATCGTGCAATTAGAAAAGCGAACGCTTTATACATATACATTAATTAAGTACCCAAGTTAAATATGGTATTAAAATTAGGAACGCATTCGTTAAACATTTTACTCAAATATTAAATTTGATAGGAAAAGTTTTATTGTTTTTGCAATCCTGGTTGAATTAATCGGATTAGTCAATTAATCAATAAATAGGTGTTGAAATTTAGAAGAAGAAAAAGAATACTAAGGTCTTGTGTGTTTGACATGTTACATGTAGCTCAAATTCCGAATATAAATGCTCAATAACATTCATCCAAAGATGTAAGAGCAAGCAATGCAACATTAATTCATGTTCTTGAAATATCATGTCCCAATAGTAACTAAAAGATAGCATACTACGTTCCACGTACAGCTCCCCAAGTGCACATTCAATTTCAAAGCTCCAATATTCCCAACATTAACAGCACCTGTCTCTTCAATAGCGACTTATTTCCCTCAACATTCCCTGCATTAACAGCCCCACTATTATATACTGCAACTGGTACATAGTATTGGAACACGTTCATTTCTACGTACCCAACATCTAAATTTTTCACTTTGCTTGGTTCCCAAACATTAAGCAACAGCCATGGTCTAGTCATCCTTCTTTGTGGGCAACTGATACGCACAAATAATACATGTATGCAATAAGTATCAAAGTCGGTGGCAATGTGAACATTATTAAGAGTATAGTTTCCTTTCCTTCCTTTTTTGGACTTGGAAGTGGCCCACTTAGCAGGCCTTCGTCATATCATATGGATTGCCATGTGCGGTTGATGCCGGCCTAGAGGTAAAACTGGTGCAAAATTTCAACTGGCTTGGGTCTTATACAAATCAGTACACACACATAATGAAAATAGTTAGGTATTTGTAACTGAATCAGTTTCATCCAAACTAAATGTTACAAAAGCATACTGTGAACTATTAATTTTCAAATATGGTAGGCTATTTGTTTTTACACATGCTGGGCCATTAATTTTTCCCAAGACACATGTTGATCGTAAGATGAAAGTTTGTTCCTTATGTTTTTCATTCGTTATAATCAATGACTTTGAGGTTTCCATGGACCATGTGTATCCTTTGTGTTCCCAAGCCTTTCTCTTGGCCCTATACATCTGAGACTTATACTAAGTACTCACCTCCATTCCATAAATTGACATCCCATGTTCAGAAATTCAATCACCCTTAAGATTGGGATCAGCTAGCCTCAAATTGATTCTCCAGGTTCTTTGCAGAGTTAGTGGTGTTAATAAGTATGTTCACCATGATACTTCTTCATCTCAAAAGAGGCATCACCTGGGCTCAAGATTCACCATGTCACTTTTTGTGTAATTATTTATTGGGAAATCAATGAGGGCAAAATCACATAGCGTTATTGTATGACACTAAATAGTGAGATATATTAATGAGAACCTATCTTATCCTAGTATCAAGCAAGATTTAGGTTTAAGTAGTGTTTAGATAATAAGCTTTGGGGAAGAAATCGCTTTTATAATATATTGATCTAGTTTTATTATTATTATTAATAAATTGCATTTTGATGTTTTTTTTTTCATTAATGAAAAAAACAAGAAAGGATGGTCCAGAAAGAAAAGGAAATGAATGGAACTGATCTATCTTTTTTCTTTGTTTGGAAGATTAATAAGAAAATAGAATAGAAGTTCATTATTCTTGAGATTTTCCATTCCATCCAAATTTAGTACTATATTTGGATGGCGGATAATGAGAGGAATGAAAAGGAAAAGAAGAGAAAGGAAATTCCTTTGTTTTAGAGTTTTAAATTATATAAGAAGATTACCAAACTCCTTTGGCACAGGTGGTAAGGAGCCTGAACCCCTTAACCAGAGGTCTCGAGTTCGAAATGGTTTAGAATTTTGAATTTAAATATGGTTGGTGGGAAAAGAATTTCTTTTAAAAATCGAATTTTAATCGTTAAATCGAATAATTAAATGACCATTTGTGGTGCCAGACAAGGCATTGAATGACCCACTGCCCATCACATTGGTATCCAAAAAGAAATCAGCTGATTTAAATACTTTTTATGATCTAAAATTCGAAATTTGAAATGGTTTAAAATTTCGAATTTAAATATGGATGGTGGGAAATGAATTGCTTTTAAAAATCGAATTTTAATATTTAAATCAAATAATTAAATGACCAATTGTTGTGGCAGACAAGACATTGAGTGTCCAACTGCCCATAACATTGATATCCAAAAAGAAATCAGCTGTTTTAATTGGTTTTTATGATGGAATTGATCATCTTATCTAAAATTCAAAATTTGAAATGGTTTAAAATTTTGAATTCAAATATGGATGGTGGGAAAAGAATTTCTTTTAAAAATTGAATTTTAATCTTTAAATGGAATAATTAAATGACAATTTGTGGTGGCAGACAAGACATTGAATGTCCCACTGCCCATCACATTGGTATCCAAAAAGAAATAGGCAATTTTAATTGCTTTTTATGTTGGAATTGGTCATCTGATCTAAAACTCGAAATAAGAAATGGTTTAAAATTTTGAATTTAAATATGGATAGTGGGAAAAAAATTTCTTTTAAAAATCGAATTTTAATTTTTAAATCGAATAATTAAATGACCATTTGTGGTGGCAGACAAGGCTTTGAATGTCCCACTGCCCATTACACTAGTATCCAAAAAGATATCAGCTGTTTTAATTGCTTTTTATGTTGGAATTGGTATTCTGATCTAAAATTCGAAATTGTTTAAAATTTTGAATTTAAATATTGATGGTGAGATAAGAATTTCTTTTAAAAATTCAATTTTAATTTTAAATCGAATAATTAAATGACCATTTGTGGTGTCAGACAAGGCATTGAATGTCTCATTGCCCATCACATTGGTATCCAAAAAGAAATCAGCTGTTTTAATTGCTTTTTATGTTGGAATTGGTCATCTGATTTAAAATTTGAAAATTGAAATGGTTAAAATTTTGAATTTAAATATCGAGGGTGGGAAATGAATTTCTTTTAAAAATCGAATTTTAATCTTTAAATCAAATAATTAAATGACCAATTTGGTGGCAGACAAGGCATTGAGTGTCCAACTGCCCATAACATTGATATCCAAAAAGAAATCAGCTGTTTTAATTGGTTTTTATGATGGAATTGATCATCTTATCTAAAATTCGAAATTCGAAATGGTTTAAAATTTTGAATTTAAATATGGTTGGTGGGAAAAGAATTTCTTTTAAAAATCGAATTTTAATCGTTAAATCGAATAATTAAATGACCATTTGTGGTGCCAGACAAGGCATTGAATGTCCCACTGCCCATAACATTGGTATCCAAAAAGAAATCACCTATTTTGAATTTCTTTTTATGTTGCAATTGGTCGTCTGATCGAAAATTCGAAATTTGAAATGGATTAAAATTTTGCCTTCAAATATGGACGGTTGGAAAAGGATTTCTTTTAAAAATTGAATTTTAATTTTAAATCGAATAATTAAATGACCATTTGTGGTGTCAGACAAGGCATTGAATGTCTCATTGCCCATCACATTGGTATCCAAAAAGAAATCAGCTGTTTTAATTGCTTTTTATGTTGGAATTGGTCATCTGATTTAAAATTTGAAAATTGAAATGGTTAAAATTTTGAATTTAAATATCGAGGGTGGGAAATGAATTTCTTTTAAAAATCGAATTTTAATCTTTAAATCAAATAATTAAATGACCAATTTGGTGGCAGACAAGGCATTGAGTGTCCAACTGCCCATAACATTGATATCCAAAAAGAAATCAGCTGTTTTAATTGGTTTTTATGATGGAATTGATCATCTTATCTAAAATTCGAAATTCGAAATGGTTTAAAATTTTGAATTTAAATATGGTTGGTGGGAAAAGAATTTCTTTTAAAAATCGAATTTTAATCGTTAAATCGAATAATTAAATGACCATTTGTGGTGCCAGACAAGGCATTGAATGTCCCACTGCCCATCACATTGGTATCCAAAAAGAAATCAGCTATTTTGAATTTCTTTTTATGTTGCAATTGGTCGTCTGATCGAAAATTCGAAATTTGAAATGGATTAAAATTTTGCCTTCAAATATGGACGGTTGGAAAAGGATTTCTTTTAAAAATCGAATTTTAATTTTTAAAATAATAATTAAATGACCATTTGCGGTGGCAAACAAGGTATTGAATGTCCCATTGCCCATCACATTGGAATCCAAAAAGAAATCAGCTGTTTTAATTGCTTTTTATGTTGGAATTGGTCATCTGATTTAAAATTTGAAAATTGAAATGGTTAAAATTTTGAATTTAAATATGGAGGGTGGGAAATGAATTTCTTTTAAAAATCGAATTTTAATCTTTAAATCAAATAATTAAATGACCAATTGTGGTGGCAGATAAGGCATTGAGTGTCCAACTGCCCATAACATTGATATCTAAAAAGAAATCAGCTGTTTTAATTGGTTTTTAGGATGGAATTGATCATCTTATCTAAAATTCGAAATTTGAAATGGTTTAAAATTTTGAATTTAAATATGGATGGTGGAAAAAGAATTTCTTTTAAAAATCGAATTTTAATCTTTAAATCGAATAATTAAATGACCATTTGGGGTAGTAGACAAGGCATTGAATGTCCCACTGCCCATCACATTGGTATCCAAAAAGAAATCAGCTGTTTAGAATGGCTTTTTATGTTGGAATTGGTCGTCTGATCAAAAATTCAAAATTTGAAATGGTTTAAAATTTTGAATTCAAATAAGGATGGTGGGAAAAGAATTTCTTTTAAAAATTGAATTTTAATCTTTAAATCGAATAATTAAATGACAATTTGTGGTGGCAGACAAGACATTGAAGGTCCCACTGCCCATCACATTGGTATCCAAAAAGAAATAGGCAATTTTAATTGCTTTTTATGTTGGAATTGGTCATCTGATCTAAAACTCGAAATAAGAAATGGTTTAAAATTTTGAATTTAAATATGAATAGTGGGAAAAGAATTTCTTTTAAAAATTGAATTTTAATTTTTAAATCGAATAATTAAATGACCATTTGTGGTGGCAGACAAGGCTTTGAATGTCCCACTGCCCATTACACTAGTATCCAAAAAGATATCAGCTGTTTTAATTGCTTTTTATGTTGGAATTGGTCTTCTGATCTAAAATTCGAAATGGATTAAAATTTTGAATTTAAATATTGATGGTGAGAAAAGAATTTCTTTTAAAAATTCAATTTTAATTTAAATCGAATAATTAAATGACTATTTGTGGTGTCAGACAAGGCATTGAATGTCTCATTGCCCATCACATTGGTATCCAAAAAGAAATCAGCTGTTTTAATTGCTTTTTATGTTGGAATTGGTCATCTGATCTAAAAAAAATTTGAAAATTGAAATGGTTAAAATTTTGAATTTAAATATGGAGGGTGGGAAACGAATTTCTTTTAAAAATCGAATTTTAATCTTTAAATCAAATAATTAAATGACCAATTGTGGTGGTAGACAAGGCATTGAGTGTCCAATTGCCCATAACATTGATATCCAAAAAGAAATCAGCTATTTTAATTGGTTTTTATGATGGAATTGATCATCTTATCTAAAATTCGAAATTTGAAATGGTTTAAAATTTTGAATTTAAATATGGATGGTGGGAAAATAATTTCTTTTAAAAATCGAATTTTAATCTTTAAAACGAATAATTAAATGACCATTTGTGGTGACAGACAAGGCATTGAATGTCTCACTGCCCATCACATTGGTATCCAAAAAGAAATCAGCTATTTTGAATTGCTTTTTATGTTGCAATTGGTCGTCTGATCTAAAATTCAAAATTTGAAATGGTTTAAAATTTTGCCTTCAAATATGGATGGTGGGAAAAGAATTTCTTTTAAAAATCGAATTTTAATTTTTAAATCGAATAATTAAATGACCATTTGCGGTGGCAGACAAGGCATTGAATGTCCCACTGCCCATCACACTAGTATCCAAAAAAATATCAGCTGTTTTAATTGCTTTTTATGTTGGAATTGGTCATCTAATCTAAAATTCAAAATTTGAAATGGTTTAAAATTTTGAATTTAAATATGGATGGTGGGAAAAGAATTTCTTTTAAAAATCGAATTTTAATCTTTAAATCGAATAATTAAATGACCATTTGGGTTAGCAGACAAGGCATTGAATGTCCCACTGCCCATCACATTGGTATCCAAAAAGAAATCAGCTTTTTAGAATGGCTTTTTATGTTGGAATTGGTCGTCTGATCTAAAATTCAAAATTTGAAATGGTTTAAAATTTTGAATTCAAATATGGATGGTGGGAAAAGAATTTCTTTTAAAAATTGAATTTTAATCTTTAAATCGAATAATTAAATGACAATTTGTGGTGGCAGACAAGACATTGAATGTCCCACTGCCCATCACATTGGTATCCAAAAAGAAATAGGCAATTTTAATTGCTTTTTATGTTGGAATTGGTCATCTGATCTAAAACTCAAAATAAGAAATGGTTTAAAATTTTGAATTTAAATATGGATAGCGGGAAAAGAATTTCTTTTAAAAATCGAATTTTAATTTTTAAATCGAATAATTAAATGACCATTTGTGGTGGCAGACAAGGCTTTGAATATCCCACTGCCCATTACACTAGTATCCAAAAAGAAATCAGCTGTTTTAATTGCTTTTTATGATCTAAAATTCGAAATTCGAAATGGTTTAAAATTTTGAATTTAAATATGGATGGTGGGAAAAGAATTTCTTTGAAAAGTCGAATTTTAAATTTTAAATAGAATAATTAAATGACCATTTGTGGTGGCAGACAAGACTTTGAATGTCCCACTGCCCATTACACTAGTATCCAAAAAGATATCAGCTGTTTTAATTGCTTTTTATGTTGGAATTGGTATTCTGATCTAAAATTCGAAATGGTTTAAAATTTTGAATTTAAATATTGATGGTTAGAAAAGAATTTCTTTTAAAAATTGAATTTTAATTTTAAATCGAATAATTAAATGACCATTGGTGGTGTCAGACAAGGCATTGAATGTCCCATTGCCCATCACATTGGTATCCAAAAAGAAATCAGCTGTTTTAATTGCTTTTTATGTTGGAATTGGTCATCTGATCTAAAATTTGAAAATTGAAATGGTTAAAGTTTTGAATTTAAATATGGAGGGTGGGAAATGAATTTCTTTTAAAAATTGAATTTTAATCTTTAAATCAAATTATTAAATGACCAATTGTGGTGGCAGACAAGGCATTGAATGTCCCACTGCCCATCACACTAGTATCCAAAAAAATATCAGCTGTTTTAATTGCTTTTTATGTTGCAATTGGTCATCTCATCTAAAATTCAAAATTTGAAATGGTTTAAAATTTTGAATTCAAATATGGATGGTGGGAAAAGAACTTCTTTTAAAAATTGAATTTTAATCTTTAAATCAAATAATTAAATGACAATTTGTGGTGGCAGACAAGACATTGAATGTCCTACTGCCCATCACATTGGTATCCAAAAAGAAATAGGCAATTTTAATTGCTTTTTTTGTTGGAATTGGTCATCTGATCTAAAACTCGAAATAAGAAATGGTTTAAAATTTTGAATTTAAATATGGATAGTGGGAAAAGAATTTCTTTTAAAAATCGAATTTTAATTTTTAAATCGAATAATTAAATGACCTTTTGTGGTGGCAGACAAGGCTTTGAATGTCCCACTGCCCATTACACTAGTATCCAAAAAGAAATCAGCTGTTTTAATTGCTTTTTTTGATCTAAAATTCGAAATTCGAAATGGTTTAAAATTTTGAATTTAAATATGGATGGTGGGAAAAGAATTTCTTTGAAAAGTCGAATTTTAAATTTTAAATAGAATAATTAAATGACCATTTGTGGTGTCAGACAAGGCATTGAATGTCCCATTGCCCATCACATGGGTATCCAAAAAGAAATCAGCTGTTTTAATTGCTTTTTATGTTGGAATTGGTCATCTGATTTAAAATTTGAAAATTGAAATGGTTAAAATTTTGAATTTAAATATGGAGGGTGAGAAATGAATTGCTTTTAAAAATCGAATTTTAATCTTTAAATCAAATAATTAAATGACCAATTGTGGTGGCAGACAAGGCATTGAGTGTCCAACTGCCCATAACATTGATATCCAAAAAGAAATCAGCTGTTCTCAAAGTTTGGCAATGGTGGTTTGGCACTTTTGTGTTCTCAAAGTTTTCTCTATTATTCCTTCTATTATGATTATCATAATTTGTAGTCATGTTCATATTGGTGTAGGCTTGTTCCGCCTACAGCTTTGTCTGTGTCCCTTTCTATGACACCCTTGGTAAGTTTTTTTCTGCAATGAACATTCACTTCTTTCTTTATCTGTAATTTGGAGTTATGCCCAAAAATTGATCAATGGTCAAAGCTAATATTCGAACCTCCTTCATTTTTACATCTCTTAGTAAACAGCTGGTGCTTAGTAAACTTTGCATTTGTGGTCAAAGCTAATTTACTTAACTAGTTCTGTTCTTATTTTTCTCTCTATGCTGGTTGGAAATCTTATTTTGTATACTCCTGTACCTACAGGAAAACACTAATAAAGGGCATGCTGAGAAAAAATCCTATTGTCTAATAGTTATAATTGTTAAATGTTGTTAAATATTCAATATGTGATACCATATATAGTGTGGACATAATAGTGTGAATGTTGTTGAGTGGCTAATTTGTTGTTCATGTGATACATAGCTATATTGTTTGTGTTTGCAATAAAAGTGTGACTGTTTAGTTAAATATTTGGTTGAAACTGCTTTTTTTTATCTGTTCTAATTGTATAATATATTGAAAAAAATGTTAAAATTAGTGTAAGAGCTTTATCTGCTGTGTTTTTTATATGCTCTAATTGCATATATCTGGAATTAGCAGGTCTGCATACTATTTAGTTGATCAATCAGTTATTAGTTTTTACAACTGCCATTTTAACTAGTTTTTAGACAAATTGAATTGGTCTCTTCACTGATGCTATTTTTTTTAATCCCATTGCACCAGATTACTGACTTGGGTTCCTTAGGGATGAGAAAGTCCTCCAATGCTAGTCATAAGCCACCTAGTGATGGACCAAATTCATCACGTGATGCTGCCCCTCCACCACAAACTTGATTACTTTATTTTGTCATTCATCAACTGGATATTATTGATGGATGTGGTTTTTAGGATATTCTGTTAAGTTTGGATAATCTTTAGTCATCATGGATAATTTTTAAGTTTTGTTATGACTTTTGGAGTATTTGACATTTAAGTACCCTCTATAATTGTTTTGTTTATGCGCATGTATTCCCGATAACTATGATTTTCTTTTATGAATCTTTGACCTATATTTTTCGCTGAATGAATGAGTGCTTAGCTTTACATACACTTGATATTTTATGTATGTGAGCAATATGTCCATTAGATATTCAGTGGTTAATGAATGGCGTAAAGATATTTTTTAAGGAAAATTAATTAAAAAAAAAACTAAATCTTATTCTTATGCAATTAAAAAGTAAATCAAAATCCTAAAGTTAAGGCGAACAACAAAATTGTGATGTAAAACATAAATTCCATTAATCCAAGTATAGCCGCTAATGAAATGACAGTATATGAGTTGTTGAAAATCCTCTTCTCTTCTCTTCTTATCTATCCTATCCTCTCCTCAGTTGCCCTTCCTTCCTTCCTTGGCTTGCTATTCTTCTTCCATTGAAGCAAACAAGGTTACCGCGATAGCATCCAGCTTTCTCGCGTTCAACCTTGTCTTGTTGTACTTCCTCAATGGTGCATTTGGAGTCTCAGCAGGAAAAGCAAGACATTTCTTTTTTGGCGTAGTAAGGTCAAAATGCAGCTTCGCAATCAGAGTTTATAATAGGAAAAAACCAAAAATTAATAATTAAATTAATCAATTGAAACACTAGTTAACCAAACTGACTAGTTAACCAAACTGAACAATGAAAAAGCTAAACAATTGAAACATTAATACTTACTGCTTTTCTAATTGTTTTGGAGACATGAAAAAGCTGCTTCAAATCTTCATGTTCCACACCACTCAACACCTTTATCTGTCATTCAGAACACATACCCACAGAAATGAAAACTCATTAACAATAAAGCTTGAAATTTACAAAGTAAAAGAAAGACAAAAAAAAAAAAAAAAACTTCAGATTTCCATAATTACCAGAATATCTTGAGGAAGGGTCTCGAGAGAAGAGCTTTTAGAGTTCAGAGTGATTCTGAACATTCTCTTCAACGGAGGAGAAGTGGTCCGAGTGTAACCATTATCCACAAGAGAACCATCCGTTTCAGAAATCATTGGTGAACTGTCCGTTTCAGAAATCATTGGCGAACCGTCCGTTTCAGAAATCATTGGCGAACCGTCCGTTTCAGAAATCATTACCGACGAAGAAAGGAGAAGGGTTTCAGAAATCATTGGCGAACCGTCCGTTTCAGAAATCATTGGCGAACCGTCCGTTTCAGAAATCATTACCGACGAAGAAAGGAGAAGGGAGAGTTTCGTTTCAGAATTTTGAACTTCGTAGAATAACGCAACAAAACTATAAATAAAACTAAAGACTGACGTGCCGTTGATGTAATGAGCGCAATCAACGAAAAATGTAATAGCAAATATCCGTTTTGATTCATAAATAAAATTTTACTTTAGTCAAGGTGTAACCATTATCCACGAAAAATTTAATAGCAAATATCCGTTTTGATTCATAAATAAAATTTTACTTTAGTCCCTGTGTAACCATTATCCACAAGAGAACCGTCTGTTTCAGAAATCATTGGCGCCGAAGAAAGGAGAAGGGAGAGACTTTCGTTTCAGAATTTTGAACTTTGTAGAATATCACAACAAAACTATAAATAAAATCAAAGACTGACGTGCCGTTGATGTAATGAGGGCAATCAACGTAAAATTTAATAGCAAATATCCGTTTTGATTCATAAATAAAATTTTGCTTTAGTCCCCGTGTAACCATTATCCACAAGAGATCCGTCTGTTTCAGAAATCATTTGCGCCGAAGAAAGGAGAAGGGAGAGACTTTCGTTTCAGAATCTTGAACTTTGTAGAATAACACAACAAAACTATAAATAAAATTAAAGACTGACGTGCCGTTGATGTAATGAGGGAAATCAACGAAAAATTTAATAGCAAATATCCGTTTTGATTCATAAATAAAATTTTACTTTAGTCACCGTGTAACCATTATCCACATCCGTTTCAGAAATCATTGGCGCCGAAGAAAGGAGAAGGGAGAGACTTTCGTTTCAGAATTTTGAACTTTGTAGAATAACACAACAAAACTCACTTATATTATATCCCTATTTTTTTATCAAAAAAAAAGTTTGAAAAAATAATAAATAAAATTAAAGACTGACGTGCCGTTGATGTAATGAGGGCAATCAACGAAAAATTTAATAGCAAATATCCGTTTTGATTCATAAATAAAATTTTACTTTAGTACCGGTGTAACCATTATCCACGAAAAATTTAATAGCAAATATCCGTTTTGATTCATAAATAAAATTTTACTTTAGTCCCGGTGTAACCATTATCCACAAGAGAACCGTCCGTTTCAGAAATCATTGGCGCCGAAGAAAGGAGAAGGGAGAGACTTTCGTTTCAGAATTTTGAACTTTGTAGAAGCGCCTAATTGATTCAACACAACAAAACTGACTTATATTATATCCCTATTTTTTTTATCAATATTTTACTAAAATTTTGAAATTATTAAGATTTAATCTAGTGAAATCTGATTATCCTTATCCGTTGGGGCTTCAGCGATAACCATTTCACTAATAAACCCTCAAATAGAGCCCGCAGGTTTTAAAATTAATTAATTTTTAAAACCTTCACCCATTCAACATTTTTGTTTGAGAATTTTCATAAGCCCAGTCGAATTCATTGTTTAATTTCAAAATTATCTTTAATAACTTAGTATTATCGACGATGGGCCGTAAAATACTTTATTAAAATTTTGAAATTATTAAGGCCCAATAAAATTCAATCATGCTTATCCGTCGGGGCCTCACATGATTATTTTATTGATAGGCCCACAATGCGCCTGGAGGTTAAATTAATTTCTTAATTTAAATCTCCTCCCATAATTATTTAGGTCCAATCTAATAAAATCCAATCATGCTTATTCGATGGGACTTCACATAATTATTTTATTAATGGTCCTATATTGCGCTTGAAAGTTAAATTAATTTCTTAATTTTTTATTTTTTATTGTAAATCTCCTTCCATTCAACATAAGCAATATTTTCCAATTTCCAAGAATTATTTAATTGAGAGTATCCTTTGTTTGATTTCAAAAACTATGTAAGCAAGAGCGCCGATGAACATGCATCACTTAGCTTATCTGAATTTTGAAAGCATTAAGGTCCTGAAATCCTGTCACTTTACGTCAGCGTGTGCTCCAAACAATCATGATACATGAACGTTGTATGCAGCGTGTGTTATTCCATGACCATTTCAGAAAACCCACAAATTACTCGCAAAATAAAAGAATTCTCTTAGAAAATTTTCTCTAATTATTTTTCTAGATTTAAATCATCCAAATAGCTGACTTAATTATTAATCTAGATTGCAACAATCATAATAATTATCATTTATGAGGATAATTTGAAATCAAAATAATTTTATCATCATGATTGCATCTGCGGAAGCGTATGCGACAATTGTGATTTGGATGTATATGGATCATCATGGTTTTATCATTTACCTCTTTAATGGCGCAGATGTGACATGATGTTGTTCCTCACGCTTGAGCCTTTGCATCAAGGCACAAACTCACGAACTATTGAGGTAAACCTTCGAAGCTATCTCTCGAGGAGGAAGGGAAAGTATTGTGAAATTGAAACTGAAATTTGGAAATTAATTGTGAAATTGAAACTGAAATTTAGAAGTTTTCAACTTGAATGAAAATAATAAATGACATAATTAGTATTAATTATAAGTTTTCAACCTTGCATATTTTACGAAAGAAATCACTATAATCATGCATATTTCAAGGCAAGTGCATATCGAGTACTGAGTTCTACCTTCAAAGACAATTCTTATAATAGTTTATATATATATATATATATATATATATATATATGCATTCAATGAAGTAATATTTGTTACCTTGAGTAGAAGAAGGACTTGAAGGTAGCAAAACCTCTGAACCCATGACGCGTCCTTTCCTGCAAAAATCATATAGTTAAAAACAATGAAATTGATTCTAAAGTCTTCCAAGTTTAATAATCATTCAAAATTTATAAAATCAATTCTTATATAATAAAATATTTAACTCAAAACTATTTTGACAAAGACAAATATATAGACAGCTTGTAAGTAATTGGATACCTCAAACTTGTTATGTCACAAATACAATATGTCCAAGTCTGTGTCATGTTGTGTCCGATGTGTCCATGCTTAGGTGATTTGAAACCAACTCGAAATTAAAATTTACAGAGACTTATAAACTGCTTTCAACTAAAATAGCTCTGAACCAGCTTTTAATTTACCAAACTCCCCTTCAGGTTGCATTTGACAAAACTATCAAATAAAAGAGCCTAAGTAGATGATGTGTAAAATCTCTCGATAAAAACTATTTTGCTGATGCAATTAAGCATCATCATCAAAAAAGCTATCACTTTCATCAAAAAGTAAATGTACAAACATATGTAAAAACTATTTTACATCTTTAGCATGCTGGGCTTTGAAAAAAAAAATCATTTTTATATTTTAGTTTTATGGATAAGGTAAACAAAAGTGGATAAACAAGGTAATGATGGAAAATTGAATACCCAAATCAGAGTTGGCAGGATTGAGAAGAACCCTCGTAGAGGAAACGGATGCATCACATTCAGAATCAGATTCCTTCGCCTTCGTGTTCTGGGAGTTGCCGTTTTGTGGAAGCCATTGTCGCTTCGCAAGGACATAAAAAAGCTGCAGTAACATGTGCCAAAACAAAATCTCACCTGAGCCAGATGCGTTTTATAATCACTCTTAAGATAGGACGAGCTATTTTTGGGCTTCTTCGATCCAAAGCCCACATGTTCTTTGGGTTCTGCGTTCTCGCTCCTTTTTTTTTTAGGAAAAAGTTGACCAATATCCTTGTGGTTTGTTTCAAAATTACCTATGTTCCTGTGATTTTTTTTCTATCACATATATCCATTTACTTTGTAAAAAATAAAAAACCACAGCGGCATATGTGATAAAAAAACATACCCTTTTGCAAACCACATAGGCATATGTGACAAAAAAAAATCACATGGGCATAGGTGATTCTGAAACAAACCACAGGCACATTGGTGAATTTTCCCCTTTTTTATTAATATCACACAAACAAACATAGAAGAAAATACCAATAGTTTAAACTTTGTGTGATTCTTCAAGGATCTCCACCAAAGGAAAATGAATCCATCGTAACAAGATATGAAGTGAAAAAGGTAAACATAATATTTGTTTTTAATATGATTAATATATTTTGTATTTAGATAAGAATTTTTATTGACGGAATCAATAGAAAGTCAACTGAGGTCATCTTATTTATATTTCCTTATAAAACAATTGAGTTATAATAAGTGATGGTGATGTGCATATAATACAGACAAGTTAGATATAAACTATATTGGGTGAATCAAAATAAATTACTTTATCAATTTTCTTTTTCTTTCTTTTTTTTCTTTTTTATTTTCTCGATTTATGTGTCGATTTCCAACAATTAAAAGATAAATTTATATTTTTATTAGCATTGGGATAACGAATTATCTGTTAAGAGTTGCTATAAGATACAAAGCGACGAAAGGTAAAATATTTTTCTCATCTTATCAAGATAGCACAAAGCATGTACATTATGTGAACTATTAAGTCTTATTAGAACTGGGATAATGAATTTTCTATTAAGAGGAATTACTACAAAGTTATTAACATTTCGCGAATCTTCCAAAAACCTCCACTAAAACAAAATAAGTAAATTCCAACAAGATGTGAAGGAAGAAAGATAAAATAAAATATTCAGAAAAAAATGGAACTTTCCCATTTTTATTAAGATAGCATAAAGTATATGCAGTATCAACTGTTCACACTCAGATTTATCTTAGAATGACAAAGATCCCTTAAGACAAAATCATCATAATCTATCTTTTCTCGTTGCCTATCTATAGATATACAAAAAGATTAAAAACCTTCCAAATGAACTCTTGGGCATTGTTAGCACTAGAATAATGAATTCTTTATTAAGGAAAAATATTTTGTGAATCTTCCAAAGACCTCCACCAAAGGAAGATGAATCTTGTACAATATATGAAGGGAGATAGGCAAAAATACTTTCCTCATCTTATTAAGATGGCGTAAAATATATGCAGAACAGAAAGATTGCCCTCAAACAAAATCTTTTTTCTTTGCCTATCAATTAATGTAGAGAAAGATGCTAAATGAACAATTAGGCATTGTTAGCACATTCTATATTTGTGTGAATCTTCCAAGGACCTCCACTAAAGTTAAATGAATCTATTAAAAGTCATGAAGAGAGAAAAGTAAAATAAAATATTCGAAAAAAATTGATACTTTCTTCATTTTACCAAAATAGCATAAAATGGAAGCAATATCAAACTATACACCACTTAAATTTATCGGAGTAAAAGGGCAAAGATTATCTTCCCATCTATATTTTCATTTTGCCAATCGGACATAATTCTCAGAATCTATCTTTTTTTCCCCTATCAACAAACGTTTTAAAAACAAGCCAAATGAACTATTAGGCATTGTTAGCTCAGTAATGATTAATGAATTTGTTTTCAATTGACAGGAAATACTGCCTAATTACAAACATTCTGTAAATCTTCCAAAAACCTCCTCCAAAGCATAATGAATCAGTTACAACAATAATTATAAACATTCTGTAAAACTTCCAAAAAAATCCACCAAAGTATAATGAATCTATTACAGCAAGATATGGAAGGTGAGATGTAAAATAAAATATTCAAGAAAAAATGAGAACTTCCATTTTATTAAGATATCATAAAAGTTATCACAGAATAGAAGGGCAAAGATTTCCCTCCGAACAAAATCCCTAGAATCTCCCTTTTCTATTTCCCTATATCTATACATGTACAGAGGGATTACAGACAAGCCAAATGAGTCTTCAATGAAAGATTTGGAGAAATGGCTTGTGAAGATTTCTTAACGTGTGAAATAAGCCAATCACGTCCATTAATAGATCTCAACTCCCTCTCTAATCTATACGTACAATCTATTGAAAATCCTCTTCTCTTCTTATCCTATCATATTCTATCATCAGTTGCCCTTCCTTTCTTCCTTTCTTCCTTCCTTGGCTTGCTGTTCTTCGTCCATTGAAGCAAACAAGGTTACCGCGATATCAGCCAGCTTTCTCCCGTTCAACCTTGACTTGTTGTATTTCCTCAATGGTGCATTTGGAGCTTCAAATAGAATAGGAAAAGCAAAAAATTGATACTCAAAATGCTGCTTCGCAATCAGAGTCTACAATAGGAAAAAACCAAAAATTAATAATTAGATTAATCAATTGAAACACTAGTTAACCAAACTGAACAATGCTCCTGCATTAATACGTACTGCTTCTCTAATCGTTTTGGAGACATGAAAAAGCTGCTTCAAATCTTCATGGTCCACACCACACAACACCTTTATCTGCCATTCAGAACACATACCCATTTCACAATCAGAAATAAAAACTCATTAACAATAAAACTTGAAATTCACAAAGTAAAAGAAAGACAAAAAAAAAAAAAGCTTCAGATTTCCATAATTACCAGAATGTCTTGATGAAGGGTTTCGAGGGAAGAGCTTTCAAAGTTCAGAGTGATTCTGCCACTAAACATTCTCTTCAACGGAGTCAATGGAGGAGAAGTTTCCCCATTGTTGGAAACCACGACCCTTTTCTGTCCCAGTGTCCCAGTGTAACCATTATCCACAAGCACTAATGCCATTTTGGTAAGTGAAAACTTACCCGAGAATCTCGGAGAAAGAAAGGAAAAAAAGAAAAAAAATTCCTTTTGCTGCAGTCTGCGATGCTCAAAATCCAAGGACTATTTATTAGCGATTGTGAACACCTAAGGGAAATAACAAGATTGTGGCTCCATGGAAAGAGGGATTGTTGGAGGAAATCAACAAAAAGAGGAAACAAATTTGAAAATGGAAAAGACATAAAACAAAAACAACCTGTTGGAGATGATATGCCCTAGATTTGTGAGATTTTCTATTCTTGTTTGGAGAGAATGCTCTTTTTCTGCCAAAGGAGAAGCCAGAAATTGATCTTTAAATTGAAATTAAAAAAAAAAATTGGGTCAAAATAAATTAGCGGACTTTATATTAAAAGAATAAAATAAAATTATCGTCATCCTTTATTATTTTTAAAAATAAAATATAGAGTCCTAGCAAAAAAAAACATGATATTTCCTTTAGTCTCTCATAAAAAAAATTAATCATTTGATGCTTATAAATTTAAAGCGAATCCATTTTAATCTTATTGAGAGATAATGCAAATCTTTTTGAATTTGAGAAGAATCACAATTTTAACTAAATTAGTTCATTTTAATTTATTTATTTTTAAATCATACTTTTTAGTAGGACTAGGTCTTACTCTAAATTAGATAGCATGTGAAACTTCGAAGTCATTACGTGTTAACGGTTGGGAGAAGAAAACTAACCGTTTGAGGGACACACGGCAACTGCTCCGGGGGACATGTGGCAACGTGGGAGAGACAGTTGCAGGTGGATCTGATGTGGCGATTTGGTCGGCCAGAGTCGGTGTTGTCAGTACCAAAGAACACGTTCCGCGTAGAATTTTTAATTTTTTAATTTTTCTAAAAAAAAGTTAGGTTGAAAGTGTGGCTTTTTTACCCTTTTAACTTTTTATTAATAATTAATTATCAAATTGATCTTCGTTATAAATTACTTCAAAAATTTAACCCCCTCAAAAAACATAACATCAATCTGCTCCTGTTTGACCGTTGACCACCAAGCCTACCGGGTACACCCCTCCCTACCCGAGTATTTTTTGAAATTTTTTACCTACCCGGATAGGGAGGGGTGTACCCGAATATTTTTCTTGGCACCTGAAAAATTGTTTGAATTATGGGTGTACCCGAGTAAATCTACATAAAGTGGTTGGCTTTGGCGTTATTGAAGGAGTGTTTCTGGTTTAGATTTTGAACATTGAAGGAGTGGATCTTTTCCTCCTGGGTAGATTGCTTCCTTTGTGAATCCTCTTCGTTCATAATTAACTCACTCAGATCTAGATAAAATTGTAAGATCACCATTTTTTATTTTTATTTCTTGGTGATAATTGTTTGACCATTGTTTGTCCATGACCTCAACCTTTTTGGACTGCCACTTATAACTTTAATATTTTATATTTGCATAACACGAATGTATCAGATAATGAAATACAATTACTTCATATACAAGATGTTGTAGCTACTCTCAAGCGAGTGCAAAATAAGATGTGGCTTTCTAAGCTTATTTGTTCTATAGAAACAAAGGTCTCTGTCGAAAATATGACTGCAAAGAGTAACTTTCTTACAAATGTTCATGAAAGATTTGGAATTCTTATCTCACACTATGGATTCTTTCTAATGGCTTTCTTAGATTGAGATGTGAGTCGAAATAAGCAAATGCTTTTTATTCTAATCCAGTGGAAGATAAGGGTACAACGTTCGTAGGTGCATTCATGGAACGCTTATAGTAAGGCACACAGAAACAAAAGACACTCACTAAATAGGTAAACATAGAGTTCCAGGGGAACTAGCTTACATAGCATAAGACACACAACCTTTGGATGTTAGAATTTTTAATGAGTTAAATTCTTGTTCTGGTAAACATTCAAAGTGGTCTTTATTAAATGCCTTGGTTGTGACAGAAGAGAGGGAGCTTGGCTGAACAATTTGGCTTCATCTGATATTGAAAGATTTATAGCCAGAGCTCCCTGGTATGTTTGTCTGAATCCTTCCCCTCTCATCAGCAAGACTGCAGTGAGTTTCCTTAGGGTGGTGGCCTTTGCTGTGGCTGCTGCTGCCCTCATTGCTTGAATTATTTACAAAAGATTACACACTGAATGCCTCGGCAATTGGCATAATAACGCCAAAGGTATATCCCAACCACTTTATGTAAATTTACCCGGTTACACCCCTCCATATTCGGGTAAATAATTCAAGCAATTTCTCAGGTGCCAAGAAAAATACCCGGGTACACCCCTCCCTACCTGGGTAAGCAAAAAATTTCAAAAAATACCCGGGTAGGGAGGAGTGTAGAGATTAAATTTTTGAAATAGTTTATAACGAAGGTCAATTTGATAATTAATTATTAATAAAGGGTTATAAAGGTCAAAATGCCTAGAAAGTGTAGAAAATTTTTAGTATTACAGCAGTAGCCACGTCAGATTGTTATGGCATTGAGATATTCTCATCTTCTCCGCGTCTATCTGGTCACTTAATTATATTTTGTGCTTCTCTCTTTTGAGGAACTCTCATGCACACTGCATCCCAAAACAAGTCATCCTCGGAGATAGAAATTTTAATTCAAAGCTACATATATATGCTCCAACATTGAACAAGCTAATGAAGTTTGATGATGAGGTCGACTAGGGGTGTCAATATAGGTTTTGACACGCGGGTCGACTCGCGACACGACACGAAAATTCGTGTTCGGGTTGACCCGCAAAAAAAATCGTGTCGTGTTCGTGTTGAGAAAAATGACACGTAAAAAATTCGTGTCGTGTTCGTGTTGATATATTCGTGTTCGTGTCGACCCGTATTTTTTTAAAATTATTTTATTTTTAATTTTTTATTATTAATTTTTTATTTTTTTTTAATTTCGATCCATTTTTTTTAAATTTTTTTGTCAATTACCGTTTTGACCCCTATTTTGCGTGTGTTATTCGTGTCGTGTCGTGTCAACCCGCAAAAAATTCGTGTCGTGTCAGTGTCGAAGATTTTGACACGAATAAAAATTAGTGTCGTGTTAGTGTTGATGTATTCGTGTCGTGTCGAATTCGTGTCGTGTCAACCCGTTTTGACACCTCTAAGGTCCACATTGAAACCATTGAGTTAAGAAGTTCACCTAAATAGGATGAGCTGCAGGTTGATCAACCTAGCTCTATCAAACTTAGCAAAGAGGAAATAGAGACAATTCTATCTCTAAAAGTAGCAAACAGAAAAATTCAAGCCTGTGCAGGGAGTGTGTCATCATGTAGCAACCAGTTCTAAAATAGAGCTCGAGCATTATTATTTCCGGATGCATGTTTGCTATGCTATATTTGTTATAGCATCTTTCCGTTATTTTTTCATGTAGTAGTAGGCACTCTAGATTATTTTGCCTCTTTGTTTGATTCCTGTAATCATATTATCTGTTTCCATTTCTTTTAAATTTGTTGTAACTCACCCTTGCGGGTATATGGGTTTTTTGGTGTGAAAAATGAAAGTAGACTGAAAAATTCCAAAATTCTCTCGTAGCACTGATATCTCTATTCTCTCCTCTTTAGTTTCTCTTATTCCTCCTCAGTCTGTAATTAGTGATCGCTACACAATATCTTGAATAATTAATCGATACTTTGGATTATAATTTTATTTTTCTGTTTTTTTCATTTAATTTTGTTAATTAGATTTATTTTTTTATTTTGTTAAATAATCTTATTTTTTATTAATTTTTTCTTATTTTTTATTACTTGTTATTTTAATTCATTTATTTTAATTTTAGCTTATTTTATTTTAATTAATCATAATATTTCTAGTTTATGCAATGTATAATTGATACCATTTCGTTGCAGTTTGACCAAAAAAAAACAAAAAAGAAACAAGAAGCTTGTCAGGGAGAGAAAGCAACAGAAGCATCAAACTCTAATACCGCTTCATTTAAAAAATTGATACTTTCCGGAAAGAGTGTCGGGAAGTCAACAAAAAGCAAAAACAAATTTGAAAATGGAAGAGACATAAAACAAAAACATCCAGTTTGAGATGATGGGTCCTAGATTTGTGGGATCCAATTTTCGTTTGCAGAGTTGAACATGTTTTTTTTTTTTTAACGTTGTGTACGTAATTAAATTAAAAAATATCATTATGTCTCGGGTTTTAAACTATTTAAAAAAGGAAAAAAAAAAGTGTCTCATTTTTAATGACACACTTCATATTCTTTCATTCTCACAAAGAGGTGAGATTTACATATTTAAATTTTTTTCACTCATTCTCTCTTCTATGATTTATCTCTTTCTTTCACTTAAAATTACAAAACTTTATATCCTTTAAAATAATACATATTTTTTTCTTTAAAAATGTGACATTTTTCTTAAACATAATATTAATATATTTCTGTTTGGCCATTTACTAGCACTTATACTTTAGTACGTAACCAATATATTTGAGTAAATCATGTGTCATAAGTTTCTACTCGAGTATTAAGATCCTGTATTTGAGTGTGATGATTAATTTTTACCATAAAACTTCAGAAGTCCATAACTTTTTTAGTTCAAGGGTTAACACATGACAATGAACAAGCCCACTGGATTCAGGCCCATCTTGTTCGAGAACGAGAAAGCATACGACCCACTATCTCATCTCCTTAAGATACTGCTCATGCAACGTCTTTGATACATGCACAGAGCACTAATCATGACAGATGAAGTTGTAACTAATTCTTAGTAGTTAGAAAGTTTGTTAGGAAGTTACAGATTAGTTTCTTCTGTTGATCTTCTTTATGGAGTTCTCTATATATACATATGGCTTAACTAAATGTGGGATGAATTGGAGAATTTGAAGCCTCTCCCAGTCTGTGAGTGTATTCCACCTTGTACCTGTGGAGCAGGATTGAAGATGCGCCACTATCGTGAAAGAGATCATGTCATCAGATTTCTTACGGGACTTAATGAACAATATGTTGGAGTTCGTTCACAAGTGATGCTTATGGATCCACTGCCACATGTGAATAAAGTGTTCTCGATGATAGTTCAGCAAGAGAGACAATTTGCCTCTGAAACTAATAGTGGAATCTTAACTAATCCACAATCCTTTGCTGGTTTTAAAAATAGTGCAGGTAATGGAGGTCGTAGATCTCCTAGTCAACAAGGAGGAAGATTTAACAGAGGGCGTGGAAGGAGCAATTTTGGACGAGGCACCTCAAATAACAGAATATGCACACACTGTGGAAGATCCAACCATACGGTGGAGACTTGCTACCAACTTCATGGTTTTCCACCAGGATACCGTGTTCGAAGTGCTGATAGTCATCTTAGCAATAATGTGCAATATGTCAATGATCATGCTGGAGAAAAATCACAACAAAATCAGTTCACCTCAGAACAATACCAACATATACTGTCACTTCTTCAAAACTCACACAATATCACTCCAAGCAATAATGTAACTTCCACACACGTTGCCAACCTCAAACAAGTTTCTCACATTGATTCCAATCCAACAGGTATTTTGCATACATGATGGATTGTTGATACAGGAGCTACCGATCACATCACTTACACTACTTCAAGTTTTTCTTCGATTAAAAAAAGTGACCCAATTTATATTACCCTACCTGATGGCTCACGTGTTGAATCTTCATACTCTGGCACTGTAATTTTGTCTCACACACTAAAATTGTTAGATGTTTTGTATGTACCACAATTCCAAGTAAATCTCATTATCTTAAGAATGCAAATCCAAGTTTTCTTTTTTGCCTTGCTTTCTGTTATGGTATCAGAGCTCTAGAGCTCTGGTACTCTGCCTTCGAATTTTCTTTCTTAATCATTCTTTCTTGTTCAACAATGGCAGATCTAAATGCCACTTTGAACTATCACAATGATCCTTCACACCCTCTTTTCCTCCATCCGAACGAAAATCCTTCATTGGTGTTGGTTACGCCACCTTTGAGTGGAAATAACTATCATACATGGGCTCGAGGCATGACAGTTCCTTTGCTTTCGAAGAACAAAGTTGGTTTTGTTGATGGAACAATAGTAGCTCCACCTATTGATGATCCATCATACACACAGTGGCAAAGGTGCAATACGATGGTGATGGCCTGGATACACAGGTAAATTTCTGATTCAATAGCAAAGTCGATTTTGTGGATAGAATGTGCTTATGATACATGGTATCAGAGCTTGAGTGACTACAAGGTCACAAGTTCGATCCTAACCGCCCCCCACTTGTGGAATTAAATAAAAAAAAGCACAAAAGGTAAAACCAAATATTGGGCCTGTGCAATATCCATGTTTCAAGCCCAAAAAGCTCTTACATGAGGGTTAGGTGAGGGGCCTTTTTAATGATTCATATTATTCTCTAACCTACTTTTTGTGCTTTTTTGTTTATTTAATTCCACAAGTGGGGGGCAGTGAGGATCGAATTCGTGACCTTATGTAAAGAACCTTGAGATACATCCCCAAAAGTTAGCTAAAAAAGTGGGAGTGCCCAAGGCCTTATAAACTCCACATTAGTTGCTCATATAACTAATGTGGGACTATATATCTCAACAAGGGTCCAAATTAGGTGATTATTTTTTTGATTTCACGTAACTTTTTAAGATCTACGTGCTAAAATTTTTTCGAAGAATTGTTTATTAGTAGTAAAAAGAAAAAATTTAAATAATATTATTCACATTCTTTGTGCATGCCAAGCTAACAAATTTGGTAAAATTATTTGTTGATTATTCTTAATTTGAATTTATTTGATTACTTTTCCTTATTTAGCACAAGAGCAAGCATAATTTGAGGAAGAAGTTGATTATAAAACATGTATTGAACAAGAAAGAAAATTCAAAATATAGACTCGATTATTAATAAACGAGAGAAAAAAAATTAAATGGAGTGTTTTCAAAAGATCTATTGATTTTTAAAATGTTTATAATTATGGTAATAATAAAATAGTACAAATCAACTACCAGACATAAGAAATTTAATAAAATTCGTGATCTAGCCTTTCAATCTTTTTCAGTTTTTTTTTTTCTCTGCGCACCATTTGATTGTGGGACTGCTCTGTGATCGCATGACCTTCAGTGGCGTAGCCACGTCCAAGCGAGCAGGTGCCTTGGCAGGCACCTGTTTGTTTGTGTGTTTTTACTTATTATCATAATTAATTATAATTAACTAAGATAAAAATTATAATTTAGCATCTCTTAAATAAAAAATTAAATACTCAATACAAAGTAATAACAAATCATTTAAATGCAAACAAATAATAAGGAACATGTATAGTATGATTATTATTTTGTTTTACCTTTTTTTATTTTTTATCCTGTATTTTTTTCTGCTTTATTTCTAATCAGTTATGTTATTTATTCTTACTCCTATTATTTTAAAAAAGAAAGACTTCTAGACTTAATCACAAAAATGATTAGTTGACCTATCGGGTGTTTCTAACATGAGTGAAATTCACGCCCCCTTTATTTTATTAACAACTTTTTTTTTTGTGGTTATAGTTATTGATTTTATTTCTTTTGAAAAAATGAAGTGTTGTTTTACATTTACCTTTTAAAAAAATTATTTTAATGTAGAGCTACAGTTGGTAATGGAATTAAATTGTTTATTGGTGTTATTTGTATTTTATTTCACAACAAGAATGTGAATTTTGATTATTAATTAGTGGAAACTGTTAAAGAGTAAAATCAATGAAGATATATCTATATATATGGAATATGAAAATTTCTTATACATATCCATTAACAACTTCTTCTTTTGTTGTATTTTTAAAATTTTTAAAATATCTAAACACTAATTAAATGATTTATGTGGATCCAATATCATTTAAATGATTTTAGACATTTGTCGCTGATTATTCCATGTTTCTTTTCAATTGTGAAGTTGGTTGTCCCTCTATGTTAATGTTCTTCACATGTCATGGCTAGGGATATAAATGGGCCAAGTTAAGCCAAACTTTGACTTTGATAGCCTAAGCCTATGTAAAATATCTGGAACATATACTGACCTAATAGCCTATTAAATACTTGATTTATAGCCTGCCATATTATAAAAAAACCGAATACGACTTGTAAGGCCTATACCAAGTTACAAACTAAAGTTTATAGGTCCAAATCAAATTAAAATATAAAAAATAAAAAAATTTATTCACAAAGACCACATAAAATCAATTTTCATTAACATCGCATGAAATAAGCTTTCATTAACATCACGTGAAATAATGTTATCAAAGATCACATGAACAAATCACATGAAAATTTAATATATGTATATATAATTTGCACTTTCAACACTAATTTTATTTTATATTATATTCTAAATTTTAAATAAATAACTATTATTTGTAAAAATAACATCGATCCTATTACTTTGAAAATTCTAAGTAAAATTTTTTTCTAATAGATTTGTGTAATTATGAAATTTTAGATGATAATTTGATATGTGCAAATTTTTGACCCAGCTAAAATTAAATCTTGGCTTCGACATTGATGACTTTAACCATAAAATATTGTCAATTGATTCAAATCCCAGCATTATATTCAATTTTACTTATATAAAGTTGTGATTTTTTCAATGTTTTAAAAAACACTCAGGAGTCAGAAGTGTAAAACCTATGAGATCGATCTCACAGAGATTTAGAATTAAATTTTATGAGTTGATTAAAACAAATTACCTAGTTGGACAAAAACAATTAAGATGTAAAAATAAATTAAAATTGAAATAGCTAAGCCTAATAGTCATAAAAAATAAAATAGCTAAAATAATTATTAAAATAACTAACAAAATGCACATTGACCAATGATCAGAATCCACTAAAATTAGTTTTGACATCAATTATGTGGAATATATTATTTGTAGTTAATTTATCTTATAAATATCTAACAACCAAGCATGTACACATAAAAAAAATCATGTGCACGTATCCTTTATGTTTCTAATTAAAGGCTAATCAATTACAGCACTACTTAGAAATCATATATAATTGATATGGAAAAACTGAGTTATATAATAATTTCACAATGATAACCACACATATTGAATATTTGGTACAACATTGAACTTTGGTTTCTGATATCTTCTGATGAGGACAACTTGTAATACCTTGTAGTTAGGGTCAGACCATTATCAAAATATATATCAACAACATAAAAAAAAATTCATTTATATCACGATGTAATAAAACTCATTTTTTATATGAAAAATATGTAAAAATTAACCTATTATCAACTAAACCACATATGATCATGCTTATATTTGTCCTCTATTTAACATGAAACTTCCAAATTGACTTTTACTGACAATTTGTTTGAAGGGACCAAAAGAAAGTACTAAAATTAAATAAACATTGCTATTTATTTATTTAATATATTTATAAGAGTAAACATCATTTTTGGTCCCTAGCAATATTAGCGAAATCCATTTTAGTCCCTGGCAATAAAAAAGTACCAAATTGGTCCCTAAAGTTATGAAAAAAGGGCCACGTTAGTCCTTCTGTCAACTCCTCTGTCACGGTCAAACTAACGGTGCCCATGTGGCACGTTATCTGCTGACGCGGACTCCACGGTTGACACGGTGGAAAGCTGGACGACGACGTTTTGAATCAAAAGGATTGCAAAGCTTTCAAAAGGACCAAACGACGTCGTTTTATTCTTGAGAAATCAAGAGGCACCAACACTGCAAGTAAACTCGTTTTTTTCACTAAGTTATTGCATATGATTGAAAGACCATTGTTGACCTCAACTAGAAGCTTCGTTGAACGGTGAGGGTTGTCGAAGACGGTGGTTGCAGGGAAGGCAATCGAGCGTGGACTTTGAAGGTTGTCGAAAGGCTGGTCCTGTGGTGGTGAAGGGAAGTTCGAGTCTGCTGGTTTTCTTACATGCAGTAAGGTAAGTGTTTTTTTAGAAAATCTTCAATATTTGTGGTCCCCCTCACCTCATGTTGTCTATTCTTTGTTGGATGATGGTCCCCCATGTGCGCTCCATTGTGAATTATCATGGTTAGGGTTAAAAAAAATACCCATTTATGTATGTGGTCCCCTTCACTACCGGTTTGTAAAGTATATTGCCATTTTTTAGTGCACTGTGGTCACCAATTTTTTATAATTTTTAAAGGTGCAATTTTTTTCCACGTTATTGGCTTGTCCCCCCTCTCGGCAGTGATGAGTTTGATGTATATGGTTATTGCCATTTTTTAAATTAGTTTGTGGACCCTGATGTTCGCATGAATTTATTGTAATTTACATCCCTGTGTTGATTTTTTTTCCATAATGGATGAATAAATAGTGATAAGGTATCATCATGGGGGGGTGTTGAAGAGAGATGATAAAAGGGTCCTAACCTATGTAAATGGCAAAGTGGATGACTTACCTGAGATGGATGCTGACTTCGTCAACCTGCGTGACCTTGATACTCTGTTCAAGGGTTATGGATATGAGACGTGTGACCAAATGTTGTGGCTCATGCCAAACGCAACAGATTTAGACATAGGTTTAAGGCCTTTGAATACGGACGCTGATATTGTGGAGATGGTCAAGGCTGCATTGAGTAATGGCAATCTCATAGAAATTTATTTTGAAGATTGCATTGCAACCCCTGTCTATGTTTCACCGGAAGAAGTTATTGCACATGCACATGAGGGTGGCAGTGGTGGGAAGGAGGATGAGGGTGGCAGTGGTGGAGAGGAGGATGAGGGTGGCAGTGGTGATGGGTTGGAGGATGAGGGTGGCAGTGGTGGAGAGGAGGATGAGGGTGGCAGTGGTGATGGGTTGGAGGATGTGGCAGTGGTGATGGGATGGAGGATGAGGGTGGCAGTGATGGTGATGAGGATGATAGAGGCAGTGGTCATGGGTTTTCTACTGACTCAGAAGATAGTATAGAGGATGAGGCATATAAACCTCCTCCACCTATGTATGATACAGAAACAGAGAGTGAAGAGGAGTGCAAGGGGAAGGGTAAAGCTGTTGAAAAAAAAAGCAAAAAAGGAAGAAAAAAAAGCAGGTTGAAGAGTTCGCAGGGGAAAATACAATGGAAGAGGAGGAGAAGTCAATGTCGTTCGAGGAGAGAGGGTATGGGTATAACTATGAAGAGTTGAACACGCCTCCTTCAAATGGTGCTCAAGAGGATGAAAAGGTTGTCAATCCAAAATTTAATGTGCATGAGGAGTTTGGTCATGTACACTTAGAGGTAGAATGGAGTTTGTGAGTCTTCAAATATTTAAAAATGTTGTCAAAGACTACAGTATTGATCTAAAAAGACAATTCAAGTGGCTGAAGAATGACAAAGTGAGGGCCCGAGCAAAGTGTAGTAATGATGAATGTGATTGGACGATTTACTGTGCGTGGAACAACAAAATGAAAGCTTTCCAAATCAAGACTTTTAATAACATCCACACTTGTTGCAGACTTTTTAGAAACAAGAGGGCAAGTAGGGATTGGGTTGCAAAGAAGTTAGAAAAAAGGCTAATGACACAGCCGAACATGACAAGGGCTGAGGCCTACGACCACATGAAAGAGGAGTACAAAGTTCATGTCCATTTGAAGAAAGTGATCAAAGCACTTGATGTGCCTCTGGCAAGTATGATTTTCTGTGTCAAAATTGATAAGAATTGGGTCACAAAAGAGCAATTTAATTATATATTTGCTAATTATATTGATTCTTTCTTGTCAATAATATTTCTCACGTATTGATTGTATTTTTACAGGAAAGAGAACTGAAAAGTATAAAAAGTTAAATGATGCAACTCATCAAATAGTATCAGTACAATCTCCAGAGAGTTGACGCCAAAGTGAAGAAATCCCACGCCAAGTTGCGCCGTGCTGCACAGGCCAAATACCAGAGAATTGGCGCTAGTTGGCGCCAGAGTTGCGCAAACTAGCGCCACACAGATTAAGCACCAGCATCATGGCGCCATTAGGCGCCCAACTTGTGAAGAAAGTGGCGCCATTAGGCGCCCAAAATGGTTGAAATAATGGCGCCATTAGGCGCCCAACAAGAGAGAAGATTGGCGCCAATTGGCGCCCCAATGTGAAGGAGTTGGCGCCGTCCAGCGCTGGGTTACGTAAAGCTGCACCGGTTTTCGTATTCGAGACAGTAACTCCGCACGTATTTGCGCCAAACCCGCGCCAACTGGCGCCGGGTTGCGAGAAAATTACACCGTCTTTTCGCGGGGGTATTTTTGGAAGAAGGAAAAAATAAGTTTATAAATAGGATCCTTGTGCTAGACCTAGGGATCTCATTCCATTCAGAAGGAAGCCGACGGCAGAGCTCAGACGATTCTTCCACAGTTCTTTATCTTCATCTTCTTCTCTTTAATTTTATGCTTTCATTGAATATTGGATTTTTAGCCATGATTATGTTTGGCTAATTTATCTTTTATTGTAGTTAGGGTCACGAGCCCTATGTGAACCCTTGTTACGATGGATTGATTTAGTTTTATTCATTTATATAATTATCTTTGTCTCTACCTTGCGCGTATTTTCTATTCTCTTTATTAGAACTGCTCAATCTGATAGTTGGGAATAGTTTGAGGGTTAGGAATGGAGTTTGTGAGTCTTCAAGTATTTAAAAATGTTGTCAAACACTACAGTATTGATCTAAGAAGACAATTCAAGTGGCTGAAGAATGGCAAAGTGAGAGCCCGAGCAAAGTGTAGTAATGATGAATGTGATTGGACGATTTACTGTGCGTGGAACAGCAAAATGAAAGCTTTCCAAATCAAAACTTTTAATAACATCCACACTTGTTGCAGACTTTTTAGAAACAAGAGGGCAAGTAGGGATTGGGTTGCAAAGAAGTTAGAAAAAAGGCTAATGACACAGTCGAACATGACAAGGGCTGAGGCCTACGACCACATGAAAAAGGAGTACAAAGTTCATGTCCATTTGAAGAAAGTGACCAAAGCACTTCAGAAAGCCAAGGCCAAAATAGAAGGGTGTGAAAAAGAACAGTACGCAAAATTGAGAGACTACTTAGGTGAGCTATTGAGAAGCAATCCAGGGTCTACATGTCAAATGCAAGTGATCCCACAACCTGATCCGAACTCCTCTCCCGTATTTTCTAAGTTGTACATTTGTCTGGATGCATGCAAGAAAGGGTTCAAAGCTGGCTGCACATCAGAGGGTGTTAGGAACTGTTCGGGGTAAAATAGCTCCTGCTCAGCAAAAGAAACTGGATCAGTTAAAGGTTCTAAGCAATTCATGGACACCCACTTGGACTGGAAATCTACAGCAAGATATGTATGAGGTCAGTGGGAAAGGTGATAGAGTTGGAGTCAATTTAACAACACATACATGTGCATGCAATGTATGGCAATTGACTGGACTGCCTTGTGAGCATGCTATAGCAGCCATATGTCACAAAAACGAGCCAGCCGAGAACTATGTCCATCAATGGCTTACAGTGGATGCATTGCATGCCACATATGAGCACACCTTAAACCCAGTGAACTCGGACAAGTATTGGCCTGCATATGATGAACCCAAACCTCTTCCACCAAAACTGAAAAGGCCAATTGGGCGTCCCAAGAAACACAGGAAGAAGGACCCAACTGAAGACCAAGGGAGCATGACAAAGAAAGTAAAAAGGACATATGAAGCCAAGTGTAGTAAGTGTGGTCAGACTGGACACTATGGCAAGAGTTGTAAGGGGCCACCAGCTTCCAAAACAGACAAGAGCCAAGCAAGACCACAATCTGTGAGGATTGGCACAGACTCAGTAAATGAAATCCCATTAAGTCAAGGAGGCCCGTCAGAAATTGGTAGTTCTCAGGCACATCAAGTCAACTTGAGAGGATGCAGCCCACCTCCTTCAAATCCAGAAGAAGCAAATGCAGTGTTGACTAAAGAGACAATGAAGGCAGCCAGCACTAGCACACGAAGCAGATTTATGCACTTCATGACAACACCTGGTTTCATGCCACCAAGGCGATCCTCAAGAAAATGAGGTGCTGATGAAGAAGAACAAGGGAGTAGTGTATGATGAGCCAACTGAAAAGGAGTGGATATAATGCCCTTTTTTTGTAAATTCTGGCCATTTTTTTTGGAGGCCTTTTACAGATATAATGTAATCATTTTGATGCATGGCCAAGATTGTATTTATAGGCCTCACTTATGATTCTTATTAGTTGGCTTTTATTTGTACTGCACTATTGTTTTGTAGTTCTAGGAAGACAATTATTGTGGAGACTGGTTATATTCTATACATGCATGTTAAGTGCCATTTATTTTGGTTGATGCCTGATGAATGATGCAGGGTTGATGCCCGTGCATTTTGTTAGGGACCAAAATAGTCCTCGTGCAATTTGTCAGGGGCCAAAATGGCAGTATTTAATTTGCCCTGGTGCATAAATATGGCCCTTTTAAATATGGAACTTCTATAACAGCAATTTCATGATTTATGCATCTATATTTGTACATGGCGTATTCATTCCATGCCTAACTATGCAATAAGTTAGGGACCATTAAGTCCACTGTGCATTTTGTCAGGGACCATAATGTGCCTCGAGTAACATTGCCAGGGACCTAAATGGCCCTCGTGTTTTGCAATCGGTAACAACATTATGCATATCAGTATGCAACTTCTGTATGTGCAATTCATGAGTTATGCATCTCTATCAGTAGCAATCTAATTAGGCCATATGATAATACACACAAACAGATTGGAACTAACACATAATTTGTATAACATAAAGAAGGAGTATTCATTACAATTCACTGAAGGAAAAATACATTTGGGTCACTTGTTTTCACTTTTACCACACTAACAACAAACATACAGATCATGATCACACCAACACAAGCACCTAAGACCCTAGCTGACCTATCAACTGTCCTAATGTTTTTGTCCATCCTATCTAACTCCTCCACCATCTTCAGGTATACATCATTCAGTTTTCTTTCCTGCTGATGAAGCTTCATTCCTTGCTCAGTACTCTTCACATCTTGCTCTCTCATCATCATCTTCACATACTTCAACTTGAAGTTAATTTCAGCAACATCCAACTCCACAGTGTGAATTCTTGCTTCTTCCAGCTCCATGGGTTCATTACACATGTCATCTACCCATCTAAAAAAATCACAATAGGGCTTCTTCTCCTGCAAAAAATAAACACCATGGTTAGCAAGTGTTCCAACTCAATAAAGGGGCAGATTACAAATTCATACCTTGAAATTAGGACACCCAAGGAAAGCCCTGTTTGGGTTCCTCTCAGTTTTGGAGGTATAGACAATACTTTGTCTCCCACATTTGCACCTCCAACCAGTGGTCCTTGCCATTGTTCTTCCCCCCATTGATTTACTCCCACTTGACCCCCCCCATGCCAGAAGAAACACTCATCTTCTCCCACGCCCAGAAATTCGGTTGATGGCTGAATGTTATTCGTCGAGTTTCAATCATCAAAGTGCAAACATTTTGGGGGCGTTTTGTTGTTTACAGATTTGCTCATCAATTTGGGGGATGGAGTTTCCAGTTTAGGGTTCGTTTGAAGGCATTTGGGTTTTTTTCAATTTTAGGGTTCATTATTTGGGTTTTATCAATTAATTGGATTCAAGTAAAACGACGTCGTGCTTTCCATGGAAAACTTTGCAATCCTTTTGATTCAAAACGTCGTCGTCCAGCTTTCCACCGTGTCAACCGTGGAGTCCGCGTCAGCAGATAACGTGCCACATGGGCACCGTTAGTTTGACCGTGACGGAGGAGTTGACAGAAGGACTAATGTGGCCCTTTTTCATAACTTTATGGACCAATTTGGTACTTTTTTATTGCCAGGGACTAAAATGGATTTCGCTAATATTGCTAGGGACCAAAAAGGGTGTTTACTCTATTTATAAATATACAACAATAACCTTCCAAAAAGGACAAGCAAGTGCTTAATGTCTCGTGGTATAGAGTCGTAGTGATGGAAAACAAGTTGAAATCCATGAGCCAAGCGAATTGCCTCTAGCTAGGGAACTCTCTTAAAAACTTCATGGCTTAAAGTATGAAGCTAAGTCATTAGGTGAGTAGCTACGCATTCACCAATTAATCTAACAGCCCAATTATATATATTGGGCGAGGAGCTGAAGGGTTATCACTTAAAAGAAAGAGAGAAGAATATGAGGTGGGAGAGAAGAGAATTTTTAAGAGAGAAGAATTGCGATCAAAACATTCCATCAGTTGTATTGATCTTTTCCAGGTTTTTATAGCAAAACAAATATCAACCTAATGGCTTAAGGATTGCCAGCTAATGACTGATTGTAGATAAGGATGATGACAAAATAACAAATTGAAGATAAGGATGATTAATCCTATCGACAACTAATAAACTACTAATTGCATGTAATTATTAAATAAGAGAATAAAGGACCCTTAGCTAATAAAGCACTAAACATAATCTTTGAGATGGACTGGTGGCTTTGTCATTCGTTTGGGCCTCCCATTATCTGGGTCCGCTACACTCTCTTGCCCATCAGAAAAGAGCTTGTCCTCAAGCTCAAAGCCATGCGTCGTGGGCCTCTCAGTGACCTTGGAATCGACGGTCCAGATCCGTCCATCAGCAACGTGATCAATGGTAGACGTGGCAGCCTGGATATGTGATGGATCAGGTTGAGGTGGCGTTATGGCATTAGTCCGAAATCCTTTGAGGGGAAAATGATTGGCTCTCAAAGGATCAACCTCATCCCTAAGGACGTCTTCCCCATACGACTCCTTGAGCAGTGTGCGTGACTGACTTTTTGCAGCTGAGGGGTTGGGGTCATTAATTCCGTGTGGAATTTGGGAAGACTCGTTGCTTACTACCTCAGTAATCCGTCTGTCTTTGTCATTGATTGGTGTCTTCTCCCCATGGAGCTCCCCTTTCTGAGCCCTTTCCTTTGCTCTTGAGTCGCGTAGAGCGTCTGCACCGTTCCAGATTTCTAATCCTTCTTCATCTTCCCAAGTGGTAGCCTCTTGGGGTAGATGAGACCACTGTACCAGAAGTTGTTTTCTGGGTTTGCCGTGACGCCAAATTGTTCTGGTGGCCAATATAGCACTTGGTGTGTATTCGAGCTCATTCTGTTCCATTGCGAGGGGAAATGTGGGGACTGGTCTATCCGTACGATGGTGAAAAGGTCGTAGCAGGGAGATGTGGAAAACTGGGTGTAACTTGGCTTCTGGTGGAAGATGTAAGCGGTAAGCGACGTCGCCTATCTTCTCTGAAACTGTGTATGGGCCAAAGAATTTCGGTGCTAACTTGTGGGATGATCTTTGTCGTAGGGAAAGCTGACGATATGGTTGTAGACGAAGGAGGACTAAATCGCCTGGTTGAAAGGTAAACTCTCTCCTTTTTTGTCAGCGTGTGTTTTCATGGCCTGTTTTGCTTTTTATAGATGCTCACGAAGGTTTTGCAATATTGTCATTCTTTGGCCGAGCGTGGAGTCCACAGCCTCCAAGGATGACATACCCATCGAGTACCGCAAGGAGCACGGAGGAGGTTTGCCATACGTTGCTTTGAATGGGGAGGTTCCTATGCTGCGGTTGTAGGCTGTATTGTAGTGATATTCTGCTAAGGGTAGGTGCTTTAACCACTCCTTCTGCTTGTCAAATGTATAAGCTCTGAGATATTGTTCTAACGTCTTGTTGACCCGCTCTGTTTGTCCGTCCGTTTGTGGGTGGTATGCAGAACTGTAGCGGAGGTGCGTTCCCTGGAGTTGAAACAGAGATTTCCAGAAGGTACTGACAAAAATTGGGTCACGATCACTGATAATGGATTTGGGTGGCCCATGCAACTTGCCTACATGATCCCAGAAAGCTTGTGCGACTTTGGTTGCTGAGTAGGAGCTTGGTAGTGGGATAAAATGAGCACCTTTAGTCAAACGTTCTACTACAACTAGAATAACAGAACTTCCTTGGACTGATGGCAGATGGGTGATGAAGTCCATGGTTAGTTCAGACCAGATTTCGTTTAGAGCTTCAAGTGGTTGTAGCAAACCATACGGTGAGTGATTTATGGATTTTACTCTTTGGCAGATTGCGCAGTATTTCACAAATTCCTGAACATCTCTTCTTACTGTTTTCCATGTGTAAAACGTGCATATGCGGGATAAGGTTCGACGGACTCCAGCATGTCCTCCTATGGGCGACGAGTGGAATTCTTGCAACAAACTAGGAATCAAAGAATATTTTTCGGGAATAAATATGCGGCCTTTATGCAGTAATATACCATTTTGAATATCCCAATTCCCCTTTTTTTTCTTTGGATGACTGGATCTCCCCTATTATTTTTGTTGCATAGGTATCCCGCTGTAGCTCCTTCTGTAATACGGATAAATATTGAGTTTGTGGTGTGGAGAGTGACGTGAGGTGAGCCGATGGGGACCCAATATCCCTTGGTAGCTGTCTGGATAAACCATCCGCAGCCGCGTTAGTAATGCCTGATTTATAAGTGATGGTATAATTATACCCCAGCAATTTTGCCAGATTTTGTTGTTGTTCTGGTGTCTGGATCACCTGATTCATCAGGTGGTGCAAGCTCTTATGGTCCGTTCGTATTACGAAGCTGGATCCTAAGAGGTATTGGCGTCATTTGCCTACTGCCAACGTAATAGCATACATCTCCCTGATATAAGTGGATTAAGTTTGCATGCGTGGGGAGAGTTTCTTACTAAAATACGCTATTGCTTTTCTATCTTGTAGCAACACAACACCTATACCCGTACCTGATGCATTCGTCTCAATTATAAATTGTTTTCGAAAGTTAGGAAGAGTGAGAATCGGTGCTTCAGTAAGGCACTTCTTTAATTCCATAAATGTCGTGTTAGCTTCTTCTGTCCAATTGAATTTTCCTTTTGTGAGGAGATCAGTGATTGGAGAAGCTGTGTGTGCATACCCTTTAATACCGATAGTATCCTGAAAGCCCTAGGAATGCTCGAACTTGAGTGACCGTAGTTGGAGTAGGCCATTCTGAAACTGCTATGACTTTATTTGGGTCAGGTGCGACACCCTCACTAGACACAATGTGTCCTAAGAATTGAATAGATGATGTAGCAAATGAGCACTTTGAAAGTTTCGCATATAATTGGTGTTTCCCCAATATGTCTAGGACTTGAGATAAATGTGTGACGTGTGTTTGTAATGTTGGGCTGAAAACCAAGATGTCATCAAAGAATATGACTACAAAACGTCGGAGGAGTGGTGCGAACACATCATTCATTGTTGCCTGAAAAGTAGACGGAGCATTTGACAGCCTAAATGGTAGAACCATAAATTCAAAGTGGCCGTGGTGTGTTCTGAATGCTGTCTTATGCATATCTTCCGAGTGCATGCGAATTTGGTGGTAACCAGATCGTAGATCAAGTTTGGAGAATATTGTGGCCCCGTGGAGCTCGTTCAACAATTCGTCTACGGTCGGTATGGGGAAATGGTCTCTGACCGTGATTGCATTTAAGGCTCTGTAAACTACACAAAATCGCCAAGTACCGTCTTTCTTTTTCACCAATAGGACAGGAGAGCTGAATGGGGACTGGCTAGGGCGAATG
Organism: Gastrolobium bilobum; assembly: GCF_033153095.1. Classification (NCBI taxonomy): domain Eukaryota; kingdom Viridiplantae; phylum Streptophyta; class Magnoliopsida; order Fabales; family Fabaceae; genus Gastrolobium; species Gastrolobium bilobum. The sequence continues at coordinate 82,082 of NW_026895170.1, read as the reverse complement.
ATTCCTGTTGAGAGCATTTCTTGACATAATTTTTCAATTTCGCTCTTTTGGAAATGTGGGTAACGGTAGGGTCTAACTTGGATAGGCTTTGTGTTAGGGAGTAAATTGATGTGGTGGTTATGTGGTCGGTGTGGTGGTAATGTATTGGGAATGGTAAACACATCATTGTAGTTGTAGAGTAATTGTTGAATGTCAGGTATAGTATGGCGGGGTTCCGTGTCATGTGTTTGTGGGGTATTAGGTGTTGAAGAGTGAGGACGGGTGAAACACATGAGGCATGAAGTGTATGCATCCGTGACCATAAGTTTATTCAACTTTGCAGAAGATATAAGGATTGGGTTGTCAGGACGGTTTCCGTGAAGTTGAATATTGTTACCTTGGTGGGCAAAGGTCATTAGTAATTGGCTATAATCAGTAAGAATTGGTCCTAAGGTACTGAGCCATTGAACTCCTAGGACAATATCTGCACCTTTCAACTCCAAGGCGTATAAATCCACTGAAAATGTGTGAGTCTGCATCACGAGGGGAACTTCCTTGCAATATGCCTGACATTGAAGTCCCTCACCATTGCCTACCGGTACAGTAAACGTCTCTAAGGTCTGCAAAACCAGTCCCAAATAAGTAGCCATTTTATGCGTGATAAAATTATGAGTGCTTCCGCCGTCGATTAAAACCTGAACGTGTTTCCCAAATATCGTTCCCGTTAAACGAAAGGCTCGTGGTGAATAGTGGCCAAATAAGGCATTCAAACTGATCTCAGAAAATGAATTAGAAACATTATCTGGAATTGGAGATTCTGTTTGTTCCGCACTTTCGGACGAAGGTGGATCATCTTCTGTGCCGTCAAAATACAGCAAGGTGGCTTTCCCTTTGCATCTATGGCCAAACACGTATTTTTCATCACAACTGTAGCAAAGCCCCTTTTCTCGTTTACGTTGTATTTCTTCTGGTGAGAGCCGCTTAATAGGAAGTGGGGATGTGGTGGATGGATATTTGGTGGAGTTTGATTGACTGACTGATGGATTTTGTGTGAATGGTGGGCGTGGTGTCCACTGTCGTTGAACTTTGTACCCTGTATTTGAGTCTGTGTGCTGGTCTTCATATATTTTCGCCAGTGAGAAGGCAGCATGGACATCTTGAGGTCGTTGAATTAGGACTTGTCGCCTAATGTGCGGTTTTAGACCGGCCACAAAAGTGCTCTTTTTAGTGTAGGAGAAAGGCCCGGAACTCTGCTGGCTATGACTTCAAAATTAGCCTGGAACTCGCTAACTGTGGTTTGTTGTTGAAGCTTGGCAAGACATACTGCCGGATCTTCAAACTCCGATGGTCCAAATCGCCTTTGCGCCGACACCATGAATGCGGCCCAATTGGGAATTAACCCATCATTAAAAAGTCCTTGGAACCAAGAATTTGCTGGTTTGTCGAGGTTGAAAGATGCAATTAGCACACGCTCCGCCTCGGGTATTTGATAGAATTCAAAATATCGATTGGCATGAAAAATCCAATCAGTTGGATCTCCGTCTGCAAACCTCGGAAAAGTAATTTTCGTTGGTTGTGTGTGATTAATGCCTGAGTTGGGTTGATGTTTGTAGGGACCTGATCCGAGAATTCCAGATCCGATTGATGTCCTGTCTGAGTATAGCAAATTGTTGATTCTGCTTGGTTTGCGATTGCAGTAGTTGTGCTTGCGAGTCCTGTAATGCCAACTGTTGTTGTTCACGTACGGTTTCTGCTGCCTGGAGTTGTTGTTCCAGCGTTTCCACGCGCTGATTCATTTCTCGCATGCGTGTGTTCTCCGCCATTTGGGAGGGAGATCAGATGAAAGCACCAATGAAGGGGTATCGCTTAAAAGAAAGAGAGAAGAATATGAGGTGGGAGAGAAGAGAATTTCAAAGGGAGAAGAGTTGCGATCAAACATTCCATGGCGTTGTATTGATCTTTTCTAGGTTTTTATAGCAAAACAAATATCAACCTAATGGCTTAAGGATTGCCAGCTAATGACTGATTGTAGATAAGGATGATGACAAAATAACAATTTGAAGATAAGGATGATTAATCCTATCGACAACTAATAAACTACTAATTGCATGTAATTATTTAAATAAGAAAATAAAAGACCCTTAGCTAATAAAGCACTAAACATAATCTTTGAGATGGGCTGGTGGCTTTGTCATTCGTTTGGGCCTCCCATTATTTGGGTCCGCTACACATGCCCTAAAGCATGTTTCTTGATATGGTATGTGTTATTCCGCTCGAAAAATTTTGTTTTTCCCTCTCACATGCCTCGACCTTCAAGGTCAGTTTCTTTCATGAGTTACATGGAGAATTCTTGATAATTGTCACATATTTATTACCACATGTATGTTTGTTACTTGGCCAAATAATAACCTTCCTGTGGTCCGATCACTATCCGCATAAGCAATAAACACACACATGATCACACAACATATATTATTTGGCCAAACAATAACCTTCTTGTGGGCCGATTATTATTTGCATAAATAAAATATATTTATATGACCAACCTATTTGAAATCAAATTAACCTTTATAAATTTGGCCACTGTGGCGGCTAACAAATCTATCATATTTAATTTCAAACAGAAACCTTTAGGGATAATAAACCCATTTAAAAACAAAATAACAACAATAAAGAAAATTATTCTTTATCAATCCTCAATGTATATATATACATACTATATCATTATACCATTAACAATAAATACCTTTTCATTATAAGGATTAAAAAATGATGTACAAACAACGCACATGTAAGCCTTTTCAAATGAAAGATTGAAAATGATGCATACAATAAATACTTTTTCATTATAAGGCTTAAAAATTAATGCACAATCGACGCACATGTAAGCCTTTTCAAATGAAAGCTTGAAAATGATGCACAATACCCAAAAATTTAAATTTGGCTTTTGACAAAGAATATCAAATCTAAAAGAAAATCCTAAAACCAAAGACTTTAAACATTCGATTTCTTTCAAACTATAAGTCCAAAACATTCTAAGAGAATTCATTGTTTATTCAAAAAATTCAAATAACAAAACCTCATCGATTATAAAGCCAAAATTCTTCCAAACATTCCATCTATTCACAGATTCAAAATTTAAATATTAAACCCTTATTAAACTGTGAATCCTAGTTTTTTTTCTAAAAAATGTAGCTTTTGTTCCAAAACCAAAAAATCACCGTCAGGGAACAAAAATAACACTACATAGCTAATACAAAATACATAAGATGGAACCCACGTTCAAAATAATAAACTTTATGCCAAAAGACAATAAAGCAAAACTTTTCATGATTAATCATATATAAAAATCACAAAACTTAATTCCCTCATAATTCAACATGACGATGGCTCTGATACCAATTGTTGGAATTTTTAATTCCTCTAAAATTTATGGTGATAACTATCACCCACAAGTCAAGATCCATCATACCAAATCATAAAGAAAAATAAGAACAACATAAAGGTGGAGGAATACCTGTCTCCATTGCAGCGGAATAACTTTGATCTTGTCTCTTGGGGTTTGTAGTCTTCCTCAGTCAAATCACCCTAAAACCTTATTCCTTAGTGTGCCGTCTCTCTCTTGATGGGGAAGAGAAACTAGGGTTGTTCATTTAACGTATTGGGGACCATAACCCTTATATAGTGTTTTTATCTTTATTGTTGGGCCAATAAGCTCTCATTATATCTAGTTGGCCCAACACCGGTATCCACTCATTCAGCCCATACTCACTTAAGAATCTATTTGCGAATATTTAACTGATCACTTTAATTTACCCAATATATATAAATAGCACAATATAATTACTAATATAATATGTGACCCACAATAATTATTAAAAAATATAATTTCCTAATACTTAGATCCAACAAAGTGATCAGCAGCAACATCAATATCATACTCAGATAACAACTTAGATCCTGCAAACCATTATCAATGAGGGAGATCATCTTACAAGAATTAACTACAATATTTAACAACTGCTTTAAGAATTCAAAACAAACCTGCTTAATTTAATCATCTTATACATCAGAATTTTCTTCCAGTTTTAAATTTGAATCACGCGGTTCAGCATCTAAATAATTGACTTTCCCTAAGCCCTCATCTTGTGGCTCAATCTCCAACCCAGCGTCCACATCTTTTTTGTCCCAGAAATTAATTGAACTTCTGAACCCGAATCATGGCTTAGAGAAGATGGTGATCCTGGTGGTGGCTTTATGGAGAATATTCCTCATGGTCTTGTTCATGTATGGACTAGTGATAATACCCAACCAAGTACCCACGCTAGTGGTGTCGATGCTAACACTGGTTTTGGAAAAAGAAAAAGGGAATAGGAATGGAAGAGAGCTATTGCAGATCGCTAAGAGAAGAAGAAAAGAAATATACTAGCTTATTAATTGAAGTCCCACATTAACTAGCTTATGACAAAATATACCTTTTATAAGCACTTGAGCAAAAAAAGTTTTGATGACGATGGAGAAAATTAAGAAAACCAATTAATTAGATGGATTAGTTAAAATTAGGGAAATCAATCAATTGGATTGATTGGATAAAAAATGAAATTACATAATATGATTGGGAAGTGATGGAACGCGAATCAAAGGGGTTGATTAGTCATCATATTTAGTTTCCCTTTTTTCTTATTTAAAGACATTTTTCTTAATTGTTCTATGCTTTGCCATGACCATTAATAAGAGTCAGGTCCAATCTCTTTCTTATGTTGGACTATTCTTTTCGAAACCTGTTTTTACTCAAGGACAACTACATGTTGCAGTTTCTAGAGTAAAATCTAGGAATGGTTTGAAGATTTTAATTTTAGATGAAAATGGAAATTAATGTAAAAAACTAACAAAGTTGCTTACCAAGAAGTGTATCAAAAGATTTGAACTTTAATACACGAGTCTTTAGTCTTCTATTTAAATTTAGTAACATTTATTACATTCATATTTCCTTAAAAATTTATTTTTATGTATTTAAAAATCTTTAGCATATAATACTCATATCAACATGTAACAAAAATATTCCATCATAACCCGTGTGCATTGCACGTGTTAAAATACTAGTTAAGTAAAAAGGTTAAAAAAGTACAAATAACTCAAAATAAGGGAACGTGAAATACCATTTTTTTAAACTATTATTCCTACCTTTGTACGATTTAATATATATATATATATATATATATATATATATATATGAAGAGTTAAAAAAAAGGTGAGTGAGTAGTGCGGAGCAAAAAATGCCATTATGTGTCTAGGGGTGGGTCTTAAAGCGCCACACATATATGAATTGGTTTGGCGTAGTTAGAGCCATATTTTGTCATAAGTTGGTGTTTTTAACGCCATGTATAAAATCAGGTGGCACATTTAGCGCCATATTATAAGAAGAAAATGGCGCTAGTAGATAGGGGTGTTAACGGGCCGAGCTTTGATCTTAAAAGGTTTAGCTTGTGTCTAAATATGTCGGTCTAACCAAGCCTGTTACCTGTTATGAATATAATTATTGGCCTGTGGCCTGACTTATTTACAAAAAAAAAAAAGCCTGGTTTAGCCTGTTTAGAAAAATAAGACAACAAAAATTTATCCAAACATAATATACAATCAATAGCACTAGTAATTCCATAAATATTCATAAATTCAATGTATATCCAAACAACATAATATAGAACAAAATTATTCAAAAAGTATGTTTAACCAATAAAATGAGGTGAAATGGATTGAGAAGAGAGAAAGGGCTATTACAAGTAGTATAAAAAATTAAAATTAAAATTAAAATTAATACACTAGGCCACCTTAGAGGCTCTAAGGCCGAGCTTTTGAATTGGAGCCCGATGCCTTTTTATTAAATGAGCTTTTATACAAGTCCAAGTCTGGTTTAAACAACCAATTTTAGACATTTAAGCTCAAGCCTTCACGAGCCGAGCTAAAGGCCCCTAGTTCGTTTACCACCCCTACCAGTAACGCCATATTATATATATAAAAAGTATAGCAGGGACGCACAGAAGCACTGATCAGAGTAAAAGTCTTTGATTTTATTAGATTCGAATAAGATTGATTTAGATATTTTAAGAGAAATCAAAACGTGACTTATATGCCCCTGATGTGAAAGAAGAGGAAACAGAGAAGAAAAGAAAGAAATAGAGAGAAAGATAGAGAAAGCGCGTAATAGTGAGGGAGGAAGAAAATAGTTTGAGAGAAAAGAAAGGAAAGGAGAACGAGGAAAGAAAAAGCAAAGAGGAAGAGGAAGGTAATATTGCGAGAGAGCAACTCATTCTCTTTTTTTTATTTCTAAAGTTGATTTTCAGTATGTTAGTGTTGTTTTCATCTATGTAAAGTTGGTATTTTGAAGTTATTTCTTAAAAAGCTATGAAAATGCTGTTACTCTGGCAAACTATTTTCTTATGAATTTCTTATACTCTTTTGGTTTATCTTCTGCCTTTGGTTTTGTAAATTTGATGGATATGCTTTTATTGATTATAAGAATGATATTGATTCAAGACTATAGAACTAAGGAATTCCTTTGGTACTGAAAGAATATTGACAGAATATGTAATCTTTAATTGAGTGATTTTGATGTGTACTGACCCACAAAGATGTGGGATCAGAAAGAATATAGGGTAAGAGATTTATAATAACCCCAATTATATGACTTTAAATTAGAGAGTTATGATGAGGACCTTATGGTCATAAATAGAATTAGGATGAAATTCTAAGAATTTTGATATCCATATTGAGGGTATTTTGCACAGATGAATTTTCATCTGTTAATTTTGACTGCTGACGTATTAACAGTTAGTAGAATAGCTCCAAGTTAGTAGATTATAGTTAGAGAGCTAATCTAATGATATAAATATAATGAATGAGGTTAGGATATGATTTGATGAAGCTTGATACCCATATTGAGGTATTTTGAAAAAGTCACTTCTGTCGGGTATTTTGCATTGCTGTAGAAGCAGCCGGTAGAATCCCGGAAGGGGAAAAAGATGAGAAAATGGAAATAAAGACCAATATATGCCCAACAAGACATAATTAGACCAATAATATTAAAGTTAAGAAGATTATGAAATTCGGGTACAGTTAAGAACACCGATAAAGACTACAGTGCAATTAAACAACTATTAGTGGATCTGTGATCTACTAATCAAAATTTGAAGTTATGAACATGATAATTAGACAAAATTAATGTTAAGTACTTAAAATTAGAGACTTGAGGGTTTCCGGGTAAAAATTTGACGACGGTTCAGATAAAAATTACATCGGGTCTCACTAAAGGACAAAGCAGTGTTGTCAGACCCGGCCCGACCCGGCCGGGTTGACCCAGGACCCGGCGACCCAATGGGGTAACTGGTTTGGGTTGCACTTTGGACCGGCCATGCAATCAACCCAGTACGACCCGGACGACCCGGCCGGGTTTTGACGGTTATAAAAAAAATTCACTAAACCCAGCGAAATCCTTAACCTAAGCCATAAACGTAATTTTTTTTTCATCTTTGGTCATCTTCTCACCTATTTCTACGCACAGCTTCTTTCTACCCAGAAGCTTCAACTGAAGGTACTCAAAGAAGCTTCATACTTTATTGTTTTTCTTTTTTTTTTCTCATCCCTGCAAAGTACTCTTGTTAATCTTTAGTCTAAATCTAAACTTTGAAGTTTGAACCGCCAACTTTATCTCCAAACCAGGTTCCTTTTTCTATGCACCAAGCTTATGTAATCATCTTCAAAATTAAGGAGAAGAAAAGGGTTGAGTTTTGATTGTGAGTTGGTAATTTCTTCAAAGCATGATCTTGGGTTTCTTTTGTATTCTTGCTTTTTTCTTCGAGTTATTCTGCTACCTGCTTTGATCTGAATCCTTTGTCAATTTGGTTTTTTTTGATCTATGGTTGCTTTTGATTGGTCATTTTGAGATTTGGGCATGTGAAAATTTTGGATTTTGCTTGGTGGGTCTTAATATGTTCATCAGCTCTTTTGGCACTTGTGATGGTTAATTGCTTCTTGAGAGAGTACTTGGTTTCTGAGTTCTTCAAAGGAAGTTGGCTTTGCAGGAAATTCATTCTTGGACACTGGGAGGACTTATTGGAGCCTTTATTGACCTTTTTGTTGCTTATTTCTTGCTCTGTGGATCAGCTATTGCTTTCTTTGCTTCCAAATTCTTATGGTTTTTTTTTTTAAGATATGATGATACATATGTAGCACTTATCTCATCTAGTTCAAGCATTGTCTACTGTCTGTTTCACTAGAAGAAAACAAGTGTTTATCAACAGTATTAATATTTCTAATGGTTAATTACACAAAAAAATCTGAAATTTAATTTTTAGCACATTTTACTACTGACCCTCAAAAGAAACTTATGTTTAAAAAAATGGGCATATGAAAAAAAATTAGTTTTCAAGAAATTATGTTGAAAAATGGGTCATGCGATAAATTTATATATTTATATTTATAGATATCTGGGTCAACTGGTCCGACTAGTGACCCACCGGTCTGACCAGTGACCCAGTGACCCATTACCCCGACCGGATCGATGCTCGGGTCGGGTTTAATAACACTGGGACAAAGTGTCACTAAAGTGACATGGCACCCCTAATTATGGCACCATCCCTTCCTTCTCCCTTCAGATTTCTGAGCCTCCAACCTCTCTCTCTCTAAAATTTGAAATTCAAACCTTGCTCTCACTTCTTTCTAAGATTTCTCCTCCAAAACCTCTCCAAATCACTAAACCTCCTTCACAAAGACTGTTCCTTTCACTCTTCTCTTCGCAACCATACCATTTTCATGGTGTGAATCAAATTTTCGTGGTCATTTCCTTCATGTACAACCACAGTTTTTGAAGCTCCAAGGGCCATAAAGTTGTGTTCTTGAGTTCTCTTGAAGAAAAACACTTGTGTGCTTGGTTCTCTTGAATTTTATTGTAAGTTTCCTAAACTTTTCTTGAAAAATCTCATCTTTTTCTCTTGTGTTCATGAGCTCTAACTCTTGAACATGTTCTTGAAGGTGTGTTCTTGTTTAAAGGAGCATTCTTGGTGGTAAAAGGTGGAGCTTGGAGCCAAAGGTATGTGACTTTGAGGATGTATTTCCATAAGAGATCCCACAATTTCCACTAGAAAAGGAGATTGAATTCTCCATTTACCTAGTGCCTGGTGCAAGAACCTGCACCGTTAATTTAGAAATTTAATTAATTAATTATGAGATTAATGAGATAATTCCATATTTGACCCTAATAATTATGAGAAGGCTTAAATAATTATGGTAAGTGATTAATAATGTTGAAAGTCACTTTTCTGACGAAAAGTTCAGATATCGGTTCTGCCTCACAGTATAAATGCGTACCGATGAAGTATCCCGGAAAATTATGAAAAGTGTGTATATATTACTAGAATAATATATAGGACTTGTATAACAAGTTTCAAGTCAAAATACTGAGAATTGGTGTCAGAACTGATACTGGCTATGTAAAAGCGCGTATCGGAAAAGTACTGCGAAAAATAAAATAAAAATATGATAAATCTTAAAAAAATGGCTAGGTTCAAAATCCTAAGTTTGAGATTAAAATGGTAAGCGTAGCTATTAGTGCTAAAACTGGGTGCTTAAGACTTAAACCACTATAAATACTCATTTTTGGCCCAAAACCCTAGGCCATAATCAGTTTATACGTGACCCTTGGTGGCTGACCAGCTCCTTGCACTGTTCCATTGCCTTCCTCCCTTCATTTGGTGAGCCAAGTGACCATTCTCTTCTCAATCTCCTCTTTGAATCACCATTGATGTTGTGAACAAGTATTGTGAGGTTGAGAGGCACCATATTTCTTAGTGTTCAGCCATTGCTAGTATGAGTTTGTGGGCCTGAGTTCCTTGGCTTTGGTTGTTGAAGCCATTTTGTTGGTAGTTGGTACTCCAAGAAGCCATCTTTGTGAAGAAAGGAACCATCTTGAAACCCATTTTTGTGTACCTTGGAGCCAGGACCTTGGGAGCTGCATAGTGAGCTCCAAGAGCCATTGTAACTCTGTTTTGAAGCCTTGGGTAAGTTCATCACCCTTGATCATGAGTTTCCTTAGTTAAAAAGAAAGCCTTGGCATGTTTAGTAAGATGAACAAGTAATCAACATGATAACTGGTCTAAAGGGGTTTAAAGATGCATGCTTGGACGTATTAATGGGTTAAAAATGCAACCTTGCAGTGATATCTTCGCGAAATGCAGAAACTGCATTCTGTCACGAAATATCCGGATATGATATCCAGATATTGATATCTGGATATTGTAACACCCTTTTACCGGACCGGTGTGTTATCATCAAATATGATATTATGCGCAGTTACAATCACAGTAGTTATTTGTAATTACGGGGAAACTTTTTCTTTTAATATCGTTTGTACCTTTAAAATAACTGTGATCATAACTCAGAACTTATTGCAGAATAATAAATGCCATAACTTAATACCATGTAACTTTCATTTAAACACACTAAGTGGTTCCCATAAACCAACAAAGCTTAAAACTTATCCTATCCATGTTTAACACTAAATTTCATTGCCTTTTTATTTACTCTAGCAATTTTTTTATGCCTCTCAAATGCTTCTCATTAATTAATATATTATATTTTTCTTCGTTAGCTACGCGAGGGTTCAAACCGCGCTCAATTTGGAGCACCGTAGCCCAAGTTATGAATTTTCTAAGAAAATAGGTGCTGAATCCATAGGACCCCCGCGCTAAGAGCGCCAGTCCCGCGCTAAGAGTGTGAGAATGCTCCAGAAGGCAGTGAGGACGGTGCCCACAGTGCCAAATTGGTTCCCATAGCGCCAAGGTTACGGCCTCCCACTGAAGGTTGACGCTAATAGCGTCAACTTGACGCCAATAGCGCCGCAGTTCTGGAGATAGGCACTAAAATAGGGCAATTTGACCTTCTTTTGTATTTTGCCCATAACTTGAGTTATACTAATACATTTTACACACTCTTAGTCTCATTGGAAAGCTAAAAGAAAGATCTATAACTTCCAAGAAGGCCAAGAGATCCAATTCTATCATATAGGAGGTGAAAGTTGGGCAAAACTCTATTTATATTTTCAACAATTACCAATTCTCCAATCATGTACCTAATTAGTTATCATCCCAATATTCACTTGATTATTTCACAACTCAACAGATTCATTATGTCATTGATCCTTCCATCAATTATAAACCTCCATAAAATATTCTTTATAATAACTAACTTTTAAGAATAATCCAAGTGGAAATTACCATGATTCCAAATATTATAGCCATTTTAAACATCAAATGGTCTATTTACAACATAAGACTCCAAATGCCTCAAAATACCTCAAAATACAACATATGTGGCCATGGACAAGTCCCATGCTCACCAAAATACAAATATAAACAAGAGGCATATACAATTTCATCTACCAAAATACAACACCATGATCAAATGACTTAGAACCACATATGAACAACCAAAGCATGGCAACTATAATCTCATGTAATCCAATGTTCATACACTAAGTCCAAGATACAAAATAAAAGCTAGTATGTGCATCTTATGTACTCCTCCAAAATGCTATGCTCTCCACATACACATCATGATCCAACTCCTCCATACTCGCTATAGCCTGAAATGATGTCCCCAAACGCGGGGTGAGATATACAAATATATCTCAGTAAACCAAGGGTACTAGAGGATCACTCCACCCCATGGCTCACTCAATGTGCAACAAATAACATCATGTAAAATGCATAACATACAAAATCACAAACAACTGTGCACAAATCCAAGAACATCCACATAAGGATTCCGTTCAAGGACCCCATCATATAACTCCCGGGAATCTTCCTGGTGCCTCTCCCATGGATGAGACGAACCCATAGCAAAACCCAACTGAAACTCCTCATGAGCCCTATCCAGCGGAAGTCCCACGTTTGGATTATCCTGGTACCGCTCCCAGAGTCGGCCCCACGGCAAAACCCGACCGGAATCCCCAAAGGATATCTCCAGCGTAAGTCCAAACCAACACACATCTACTGGCCATAGATAAAACAATTCACACACAACATGCTCCAAGCATGTCACACAATCAAGTAATAATGCATGAACATACATATTCACACAATGTCTAAAGGCACAAAATCCAACCACAACCTTCCACTAGGTGTGGTGGAGCACACAAGGGACTAAACCCAAGTTCCAAAGGTTTACCTCTAATCCAAGAGCAATGCTCCACACGTAAGCTCCAATTTCAATCCTCCACTAGTGCGTCCGTGAGAGGAAACCTATATGATCAACAACCATGACCATCAATCAATTGCAAACAACCCATCAATTTCACAATAGTTATAACTAATCATAATCACTAAGTCCCAAAGGAATTTTTTCATTTCTTCAACTATCTCAATCATTTACATCATCAAACTAACTCACCCTTTATGCACCAAGGTATTAACCATTGATTACACAACATTCATCACCTCATTTTCCCTTAAACCAACCTATAGGTCGAATTCTACATGGAATCATGCTTCAAGGTTTTCAATCCATTCCAACACTTCTACACATCATACAATCTTATAATTCACTCATACAATTACTCCACAACTCAATTACCCAATCCTATCATCATGCCATTTCACAAGTATTGGAATTCAACTCCAAATTCACCAAGTTACAACTTTACAAATCACCATAAATTTTATTGCATCAATCATCATCATTTATCATTCTAAGCATTTAATTCCAAAGGAGCAACATCATTAAAGCCATTAACCACATCAATCAACCAACACATAATCAAACACTCATCCATTTTTTGATCTCAATAAAAACTCCATGAGAGTGAGAAAACTTACCACCAATAGCTCCCTAGGATCCAAGGGAGTAATCTTCAACCAATGGATCAACTCAAAAGTCACCAAAATTTCCCCAAAACACGCAAAATTTTATGGCTGTATATAGAGGATTTCTCCTTCGACAATGCTCCCCACAAGGTGCACTCTACATGGAAGTCACTCACAATCTCAAGGGGAACAACTTTGTAGTTGAAAGTTTCTCTCAAAAGTGGCTACAAAAAAAGTTAGAAAATCAAAGCTTCAAAACCCCATTTCCATGGAGGAGAACACGATGTGGAGAAGAGAGGAGGAGAGAGAGTGTTCAGTTTTTTATGTTTTTGTATCACTTAAATCACTTAAAGTGGGTCCCACATGTCATTTAACTTTCTTAAATCATCCAATTTAACCCACAAATTCATAACCTATACATTTTTCTCATTCACGTCATATTTTTATTTCCTAAAAATACTGATATTATTTTTCGCGCTTATCGGTACAATTATACCGCAATATTTTATAACGAAAATATCACTATTCACCAAAATTTCCGAAACTTGCCTATCCACTCGATTTTTCATCCTGAATCCATTTCCGACATTATTTTTACCATTTGAGATCTTTTACTCAATTTTTCATGCCTAGGGATACATGTTTGGTAAATTACCATTTTGCCCTTTTTACATATTTTGGCCCTAATTTCAAGATTGTCACTAATCCTACCCTTTCAATTCACATTAGCATATATAATTACACATTTAGAAATACGAGGTGTTATAGATATGATATCCGGATATGGATATCCGGATATGGCCTCGACTAATATCCGGATATTCTGGAAATTTTGAGACAGTGACTGTTTTGTTCATACAGAACTGTATTTGGGGTTTGTGGACCCTAGATTGGTTAAGTTGAACCTCTGTAATAATTAACTAAGTCAGAATCTAAATGATTAAGGACTTATGGCCTTATGAGAAGCCTAAAGACATGAAACGTAAAAGGAAAGCGTTGTCTTTATGTCATATGTTTGTAGCGTATGGTTATTGACGATATTGATGGTCTAAAACAAATTGTGATTCTGCTGTTTGTGGACTTTGAGCTGGTGGGGGCCTTGGATTGGATTAATTGCTTAGAGGTAAGCTTTCGTGTCCTCGATTTAGCCATTGTGGGTTCCACCATACCCCATATGGGGATGGTTTGTATGCATGATGTGTTTTCATGTATTGATTTTGAAATGCTGTTGAGCTGTTGTGCAAGTGCCTTATAATATGCATGTGTTATTCCACCTAGATGGTAAGCCTGTGTATGTAGGAGACATACCATAGGGTGATTCTGTGGGCGGGTGTAAGTAGTGACTTGCACTAATTGTAGGTAATAGACGTATGTAAATCCTACTTTTCTCTAGCCAGTAGAATAGTTGACACACATGACATGATTATTCTGCTGCATTGCACTGATTTTGGAACTTATATTATATTACTGCCTTTGAACTTATATTGCACATGTAAGTGAGCTTGGGGTGGAGAAATCCTTGAGGACCCCTTGCCTTACTGAGATTTCTGTTTAGAGATCTCACCCTACGTTTGGGGCACATTTTCAGGTTCAGGTATCTCGGGGGTTGATACCTCGGGTGGCAGGAGGCCGGAGATGAGTTAGATATGTGTTGTTTATGATGATGTGTTGGATTCTGACATGCTTTACATTTATTATCGTGTTGTTTGATGTGAGACTCTGTTGGGCTTTGTTGCCTTATTTGGTGAGCATGGGGGTTGTCCATCCCACATTGATTGACTATGTCTTATTTTAGATTTGAGTTGTATTAATGTATCAGGATTAATGTCCGGACTACGTGTTGTAGTTCTGTGACTTAGATACTCACAGTTATTTATATATTAAAGTGATTCAGTGTATTTAGCCTTATTGCAATTTATATACAAGCAATGTTTTAAAAGGGATTAAGTAATCAACTTGGTAATATAAATGACGTCATAATTGAAAAGAAAAGTTTATTCCGCATTTTTAATTAAGCGTAGCTTAATACGATAACATGATAACAAACCGGGTATACACGGGGTGTTACACCTGGTGTGGGGCCTATCTTTTTGGCTCCATACCAGATGTCAACCGTGGAACTTGTAGAGTTGAAGAAGCAAATTGAAGAATTGTCCAGTAAGAAGTTCATTAGACCGAGTGTATCTCCTTGGGGTGCACCAGTCATCTTCGTGAAGAAGAAGGATGAGACTATGAGGTCGTGCACGGATTACCGGCAACTAAACAAGGTAACAGTGAAGAACAAGTACCCTCTAACCCGCATCGATGATTTGTTGGATCAACTCAGAGGTGCTTCTGTGTTCTCGAAGATTGATCTTCGTTCCGGATATCACCAGATCCGGGTAAAGGCAGAGGATATTCCGAAGACAGCTTTCCGATCCAGATATGGGCACTATGAGTATCTAGTGATCCCATTTGGGCTTACTAATGCCCCGACCTGTTCATGAGTTATATGAACCGAATCTTCAAACCACATTTAGATCAATTTGTTGTGGTATTTATTGATGATATTCTGATATACTCCAAGAGTAAAGAAGAGCACGCAGAGCATTTGAAGATAGTCTTACAAATTCTGAGAGAGCATCAGTTATATGCCAAACCATCCAAGTGTGAGTTTTGGTTGCATGTGATCCAGTTTCTTGGACACGTCATTTCATCTGCAGGTGTGGCTGTTGATCCGAGTAAAATTGAACCTGTGCTGGATTGGGAGAGACCCAAGAGTGTTACTGAAATCCGTAGTTTTCTGGGTATTTGTAGGATACTGCAGGAGATTTATTAATGGATTCTCCAGAATTGCCTTGCCATTGACTAGGTTGACCCGAAAGGGGGTTCCATTTGCATGGACCCTTGGGTGTGATGTGAGTTTTCAAGAATTGAAAGATAAGTTGACTACTGATGTGCCTCTGGCAAGTGTGGTTTTTCCATGTTAAAATTCATAAGAATTGGGTCAAAAGAGAGCAATTTAAATACATATTTGCTATTTATATTGATTCTATCTATATCAATAATATTCACCTTTTGGTTGTGTTTTTACAGGAAAAAGAGGAGTGAAAATTACAAATTATAAAAATCCTGTTGACGCGACTCCACACATAGGAAAATTCCACCCGGGTGCAGCATAGGCCAAAGTCCAGAGAATTGGCGCTAGTTGGCGCCAGAATGGCGCAAACTAGCGCCACCATGCCAACCAGCGCCAAGTGAAGCGAAGTAGCGCCATTCCAAGCCAAGTAGCGCCAAATGAAGCAAAGTGGCACCACACTTTGTTGAAGAAATTGAAATGGCGCCAAGTGGCGCCAAGGTTGAACAAGATGGCGCCAATTGGCGCCGGTCCACGAGGAAGCTTCCCCGATTTTTATAAATTGGACAGTAACTTCGCGCGTATTTGTGCCAAACCCGCGCCAACTGGCGCCGGGTTGCGAGAAAATTACACCGTCTTTCCGCGGGGGTATTTTTGGAAGAAGGAAAAGAGGTCTATAAATAGGATCCCTATGACAGAATTAGGGATTCAGACCTAGTCTTTTGAAGGAGGCCGACGGCATAGCTCAGAAGGATTCTTCCACAGTTCTTCTTCTTCATCTATTTTTCTGTAATTTTATGCTTTTGAATATTGAATTATTTTTGGCCATGATTATTCTTGGCTAGTTTTTTTTTATTGTAGTTAGGGTCACGAGCCCTATGTGAACCCTTGTTACGATGGATTGATTTAGTTTTATTCATTTATATAATTATCTTTGTCTCTACCTTGTGCGTATTTCCTATTCTCTTTATTAGAACTGATCAATCTGATAGTTGGGAATAGTTTGAGGGTTAGAACCCTAGATAGGAATATTGAGGTTTTGATCTTGAAAGCGGGTAGGACAACAATTGGTATGCATGCTAGGAATAGATGTGTATTTAATTGCGGATGCTTAAATTATTGCGTTCATTGCTTAATATCATGAGGAACATTGCAAGGAATTGGGGTTCCAATTGGGGATTAAAGGGTTAACCTTGCAAGAAATTGAGGGTTAACTAATAAATATTTTTAGATAATAATTTATCCGAATAATTATATGAATAAATATTGTGAATCAATCCAAAGTAAGAAGTGGGGATCATAAGGTGAGTGCGCTCTAGCTACAATAGTTCTCTCATATTTTTAAAATCAATTCTCATTGTTACTATTTTATTTCTGTTAAATAAAAATATAAAAACAAGTCTTTATTTTTATTTCATATTGTTACTCAAATTCAATTCACAATTTCCCAAACAACAAACTGAGTTTTCCAACTTAAGGGGACTGGTCATTGTAGTACTTGGTTTACAATCCCTGTGGAGACGATACTTTACTTACTCATTATATTACTTGTGCGATCGGTATACTTGCCGGAGAGCATCAAGTTTTTGGCGCCGTTGCCGGGGAATGTTAATTCCAATATTACAAATAACCGTTGATCTTTGAGATTGGAGTTTTATTTTTATTTTTATTTATTTTATTTATTTATTTTGTTTTATTTTGTTTTATCTTATTTTGTGTTCTACAGGTGCTACTAACATATTTTTCTGAGTTTTATGCGAGGTAGACCTCCTCCTACAGACTTTGTAATTGATCCTGAAATTTCAAGGACTGGGAGGAGAGTGAGGAAGGTTGCCAAGAAGATAATTTGGGAAGACTTCAAGAGCATACCTGTACAACCAAAACAAGAAATGGCAGGAAATAACAATGCTGATGGTGGCAGAGGCCACAATGCAAATAACCCACCTCCACGATTGTTGGACACCATTCTGACTCCGGTGTTCAATAGGCCAAATTCAAGTATAATCAGGCCGACGGTGGAGGCAAACAATTTTGAGCTGAAGCCATCCTTGATTACTTTGGTGGAAAGGGTTCAGTTCTCTGGTGCTGAGGAGGAAGATCCTCATGAGTTCATAGATCGATTTCTGATGATCTGTGACACTACCAAGCACAACGGAGTGTCGGCCGATGATGTCAGGCTTCGATTATTCCCTTTTGTTGTTAAGGGAAAAGCTCTCAGATGGATAGAAAGGCAGCCAGCTAATAGTATCACGACATGGGAAGACTTGTCATCAAAGTTCTTTGCCCATTTCTTTTCTATGGAAAAGTACAACCAGCTGGTGAATGAAATCACAAACTTCCACCAACTTGAAGGAGAATCACTGTGTGCAACCTGGAATAGATTCCAGGAACTCATCCGAAAGTGTCCGCACTATGAAGGAGACGATGACAGAAAGGTGGCAATATTCTTTAATGGCATCTCTCCTGAAACAAGGTTGGTGATTAATAGTGCAGCTGGAGGTTCTATTCGGCAAAGTACTTCTGAACAAGCCATTGATTTGATAAAGAAGCTGGCAAGAAGTGAGAATGAGAGCATACCAGCTCAATTAAAAAGAGGAGTGATAAAGTTGGAAAGCAATGATGCTATGCTTGCTAAACAAAAGCTGTTGTCCAAAAAGTTTGACAGCTTGAATGAGAAGTTTGAGAAAATGCAAGTGTCCAAGGTTCAATCAACTTCTGTGGTTTGTGAATATTGTAAGGAAGCTCATGAGTCTAATGAGTGTCCCACTCTAATGGGTGATAATCCACAGCAGTTGCAAGTAAATGGGGTTTGGTATGAACAGAAGCCCCAACAAAATTTTTCAAGAAATCAGAATTTTTCTTCTGGAAGTAATTTTTAGAAGAGAGGTCAAGGAGGTGGTCTTGACTACAGTTCTAACAATTATCTGCAACCTCCTCCTGTTCCACAGAAGGAACTTTCTGATTTGGAGAAGCTAATTGGACAAATGGCTCAGCACTCCAATGCTTTATGGAGGAGACTAGAGCCAATACAAAGAACACAAATGCTTTCATGGAAGAGACTAGGGCTAATACCAGAAATATGAGTGCTTCCATCAGAAATTTGGAGAATCAAATTGGCCAGCTGGCCAAGCAAGTTTCTGATAGAACTCCCGGTAATTTCCCTAGTAACACAGTCACCAATCCGAGGGAGGATTGTATGTTTGTCACCACTAGAAGTGGTAAAGTGGTAGCAGCTCCAGAAAAGCCGAGAATAAATGTGGAAGCTGAAAAGAAGTTGGATACTGCAGGAGAGCAAGAAAAAGACAAAGAAATTGAAAAACCTGCTGAAATGGAGAAGCCAGTTGAAAAGAAAAAGTTTGAGCTGAGTCCTGAATATGTGAGAGCATAATTATGCTAAGTTATGGAAGGTTTCTTGATATATTCAAGAAATTGCATATCAATATCCCTTTTGCTGAAGCTCTGGCTTGCATGCCCAATTATGCTAAGTTCATGAAGGACTTGTTATCAAGAAAGCATAAGCTGCAGGAATGCCAAACTGTAACACTCACTGAGGAGTGTAGTGCCATTATACAGAAGAAGTTCCCACCCAAACTCAGTGATCCAGGGAGTTTCAAAATTCCTATTGAAATTGGGGACACAAAAATTGGCACAACAATATGCTATCTTGGGGCTAGCATTAATTTGATGCCCCTTTCTGTTTGTAAATCTTTGGGGATCACCGAGTTGAAACCCACTTTGGCATCTCTTCAGCTTGCTGATAAGTCTTTGAGGAAGCCTAGTGGTATTATTGAAGATGTTCTTGTGAAGGTGGACAAGTTCATCTTTCCTGCTGATTTCGTAGTGTTGGACATGGAAGGGGGAGCTGAGATGCCTCTGTTGCTGGGTAGACATTTCTTGGCCACTGCTCGGGCACTGATTGATGTTGAAAACGGGAAGCTTGAACTAAGGATGAATGATGAGACCGTTATCATCAACGTCTTTGATTCTCTAAAACAGTCTTCTCACAAAGACGATTGTTTTAGTCTTGAAGTCTTAAAGGAAAAACAAAGTGTAGCGGATGATGCCAAGAAAGATGGTGCCATGATGGTGAATTTGAATGAGCTTCCTCAACTTCAGAAAATGTCTTCTTGGGTAATGAGGAGGGGGTGATTGAAGCATTGAAGGAAGAGGAAACTTAATTGAAAAATAAAGATTCCTCTTCCCATACCAACAAAATCCCCAATGAGGATGATGACAAACATGAGAGAAAACCCAAAAGGAGGCGTCATCCTATACTGAAGAAGGTATTAAGAAAGGAGGTGGTCAAAAATTTTGATACGAGTTGGAAGAGACACCAGAACCTGAAGTTTGACAAGAGACACCGAGACTCTATCTCGCGGAAAAATCAAAATTTCAAAGAGTTCTTAACATGGCTCCATGGTTTGGAGCAAATCTGGGAATGGTGGTCTCATACACCAAGGCAACCAGTACCACCGGACCTTCCATTTGCTGAGTCATTCCACTCTGCTGAGGGGGATGACATGGAGGGTTGAGTATATCTCCTTGCTGATGGAGATCTTGTATATTAGTTTATTTTTCTGTTTCGTATTTTATTTTTATAGTTACTTTGTGTTAGTATATTTTTCTCTGATATTTTAATGTGCGCATTATAGTTTCTTCTATATGCCACTGTTTGTTCTATTGTGCAGGTTTTTCTTCCTTCTTGTAGTTTAATTATTGTTGAGGACAACAATTCTCTAAATCTGGGAATGGTAGGTTTAGATATGCTTCCCCTAGTTAAATTGTCTGATTCTACCTAGGAATCATGTTTTGAATGAATTTTTGGCATAATATTGTATTGGCATGAGTAGATTTCATGATTGCTCGTTTGTCTGAATTTTGTGCTTGAATGATTAATGATGCCTGATGTCCTTTTGAAAGTCTAGCTTGACATCATAGCTGGTGAGGTTTTGTGCTTAAACACTTATTTTATTCTGAGAGACCTCACTGTGATAGCATTCTAGAACTTGCTCTGTTTCTCTATTATACATGTATTGATTGATATGATAAAGGCATTTTGTTCTTGTTAGCTATTGGCCAAAAATAAACCACCTGTATGAATTTTTCCATTGTTAACCCCCTTGAGCCTGAACTTATTTGTTGTTAAATGACTTGTGGCCTGATTGATGGCTTAGCTTATATCCATATGACTTACCTTGATTGAGATTGAATTCCTGAAATGTTGAAAAGAAAACAAATAAATTGAGGTAGGCTCCACAGAGGTCAAATAATTAGGGGAGGTAAAATTTTATCTGTACCCTTAAAACAAAAAGTTTTGAAAAAGAAAGAAAAAGAAAAAAAAAAGGTGAATGTAAAGAAAAGGTGGATGAAAGGAATTAATTCCCGAAATTCTGTGGGAATGTTAGTGGAAAAAAAAATCATTGAGTAGAATGTGTTAAAAATGAAATAATATCAGTTTTCAATATCATTGTTGTTTGAGCTACTGTCCATAAATTCCTACCCTTAAACCCGGCCAAGTTACAACCTGTGAAGTCCTTTTGATCAATTGATGCATGTGTTTGATTCTTCATTTTTAAGAATTTTTGAGAATATGATCAAGCTTACGGTAATGTTATTGCTGTGATGGATTGAGTGATTGTTACTCCCTTAAACACTTGAGTGCTGAGCGTTATATGATTATCTTGGTGAGGGGTGTTCAAGCTCGATTCTGACATGTTCATATAAATAGAAGGCATTGTTAGGAGTTCTTTGCATTGATTCAGTCATGCTTAGCATAGTGATCTCTTGATTGTCTGTATGATGTTGTATTGGAAGAATTAATTGTTTCCTGGATTGAGTCTTGTACATTGCTTGGGACAACAACGTTTAAATCTGGGAATGATTTGATGTGCCTCTGGCAAGTGTGGTTTTTCCATGTTAAAATTGATAAGAATTGGGTTATAAGAGAGCAATTTAAATACATATTTGCTATTTATATTGATTCTTTCTATATCAATAATATTCACCTTTTGGTTGTGTTTTTACAGGAAAAAGAGGAGTGAAAATTACAAATTATAAAAAGCCTGTTGACGCGACTCCACACATAGGAAAATTCCACCCGGGTGCAGCATAGGCCAAAGTTCAGAGAAATGGCGCTAGTTGGTGCCAGAATGGCGCAAACTAGCGCCACCATGCCAACCAGCGCCAAGTGAAGCGAAGTAGCGCCATTCCAAGCCAAGTAGCGCCAAGTGAAGCAAAGTGGCGCCACACTTTGTGGAAGAAATTGAAATGGCGCCAAGGTTGAACAAGATGGCGCCAACTGGCGCCGGTCCACGAGGAAGCTTCACCGATTTTTATAAATTGGACAGTAACTCCGCGCGTATTTGCGCCAAACCCGCGCCAACTGGCGCCGGGTTGCGAGAAAATTACACCATCTTTCCGCGGGGGTATTTTTGGAAGAAGGAAAAGAGGTCTATAAATAGGATCCCTATGACAGAATTAGGGATTCAGACCTAGTCTTTTGAAGGAGGCCGACGACAGAGCTCAGAAGGATTCTTTCACAGTTCTTCTTCTTCATCTATTTTTCTGTAATTTTATGCTTTTGACTATTGAATTATTTTTAGCCATGATTATTCTTGGCTAGTTTTTTTTTATTGTAGTTAGGGTCACGAGCCCTATGTGAACCCTTGTTACGATGGATTGATTTAGTTTTATTCATTTATATAATTATCTTTGTCTCTACCTTGTGCGTATTTCCTATTCTCTTTATTAGAACTGATCAATCTGATAGTTGGTAATAGTTTGAGGGTTAGAACCCTAGATAGGAATATTGAGGTTTTGATCTTGAAAGCGGGTAGGACAACAATTGGTATGCATGCTAGGAATAGATGTGTATTTAATTGCGGATGCTTAAATTATTGCGTTCATTGCTTAATACCATGAGGAACATTGCAAGGAATTGGGGTTCCAATTGGGGATTAAAGGGTTAACCTTGCAAGGAATTGAGGGTTAACTAATAAATATTTTTAGATAATAATTTATCCGAATAATTATATGAATAAATATTGTGAATCAATCCAAAGTAAGAAGTGGGGATCATAAGGTGAGTGCGCTCTAGCTACAATAGTTCTCTCATATTTTTAAAATCAATTCTTATTGTTACTATTTTATTTCTCTTAAATAAAAATATAAAAACAAGTCTTTATTTTTATTTCATTTTTATTTCATATTGTTACTCAAATTCAATTCACAATTTTCCAAACAACAAACCGAGTTTTCCAACTTAAGGGGACTGGTTATTGTAGTACTTGGTTTACAATCCCTGTGGAGATGATACTTTACTTACTCATTATATTACTTGTGCGATCGGTATACTTGCCGGAAAGCATCAACTACCGCACCGGTTTTGATTCTTCCCGACCCGGAAAAGAGATTTAAGATCTATTGTGATGCATCCAAGTATGGATTAGGGTGCGTGTTGATGCGTGAGCGAAAGGTAGTGGCCTATGCTTCTAGACAGTTAAGACCTCATGAAGAGAATTACCCTACTCATGATCTTGAGTTAGCGGTTGTAGTTTTCGCCTTGAAGATATGGAAGCACTTCCTTGTATGGTGCTACCTTCACAGTTTTTAGTGACCACAAAAGCTTGAAGTACCTGTTCGATCAAAAAGAGCTTAATATGAGGCAAAGGAGATGGATGGAGTTTCTGAAAGATTATGAGTTTCATCTTCAGTATCACCCTGAAAAGGCGAATGTAGTGGCTGATGCCTTGAGCAGAAAGACCACGGGTGTGGCTAGCATGATGATTGTAGAGTATGACCTAATTGAGGAGTTCAGGGATTTAAGAGTTTCTGTGACACCACTTGAGACTTCATATTTCATGACTACGATTGAAGTCTGAAATTCATTAATGGAGAGAGTTAAAGCGGTCCAAGTGCTTGATGAAGGGATTCAAATGACGAAAGGGCAAGATTTTGTGTTTACCGATGCTTCTAATGTGAAATACTACAAAGATCGGTTAATTGTTCCGAAGGGGCCAATGGTGGAAAAAGTGTTAACAGAAGGCCATATGGGTAAGTACACCATCCATCTAGCTGCAACCAAGATGTATCAAGATTTGAAATGAAATTTTTGGTGGTCTGGGATGAAGAAAGATATAGCCCAGTTTGTGAATAAATGCTTTGTTTGTCATAAGGTGAAAATTGAGCATCAGAAGCCTTCTGCTTTGTTCCAGCCATTAGATATTCCGGAGTGGAAATGGACGAGTATATCCATGGACTTTGTTGTCGAATTACCAAGAAGCCAGACTGGATTTGATTCTATATGGGTTGTGATTGATAGATTGACTAAATCCGTCCACTTTATTCCAGTCAAGATGACCTTCTCCACAGATCAGCTAGCCAGACTATATGTCAGAGAGATTGTAAAGCTTCATGGCATTCCTGAAAAGATAGTCAGTGATCGGGATCCGAAGTCTACTTCACACTTCTGGGAAGCGTTACATGAGGCCTTTGGTACTCATTGAGATTGAGTACTACATACCACCCACAGACAGAGATGACCATTCAGACACTAGAGGACATGTTGAGAGCATGTGTGCTAGAGTAGGGTAATGCTTGGGACAAGTACCTGCCACTGGTTAAGTTCTCATACAACAACAGTTATCATGCTAGTTTGGGCATGGCTCCTTATGAGGCCTTGTATGGCCATAGGTGTAGAGCACCAACTTGTTGGACAGAGATTGGAGAAAGGCAGTTAATGGGGCCAGACTTGGTCCAAGAGACTACAGAGCAGATTAAGATGATCAGAGATAGGCTGAAGAAAGCCCAAAGCCGTCAGAAGAGTTACTATGATACAAAGCACAGACCCCTTGAGTTCTCTGAAGAGGATCATGTATTCATCCGATTATCGCCGACTACAGGTGTTGGGTGTGCCTTGGGGGTGAGGAAGTTGAGTCCACGGTTTATTGGCCCCCACCAGATAGTAAAGAGGGTCGGACCAGTGGCGTATCAACTTGCTCTACCTCCTAACTTGGCGAATTTACATGACGTCTTCCATGTGAGTCAGCTCCGCAGATATATATTTGATGATTCACACATTGTATAGCCTGATGACATAGAGGTTAGGAAGGATTTGAAGTTCGTTGTTGGACCTTCTAAGGTTCTTGCTCGAGATGAGAAACGGCTTCGAAATAGAGTCATTCCCATGATCAAGATTCAATGGGAAGGATTGACACCTGAGGACGCCACATGGGAGCGGGAGGATGATATTCTCCGGCGATATCCCGATTTTGATATAAAGTATGATCCGATTTCGAGGACAAAATCTTTTTAAAAGGTGTGGTGAATATAATAACCCTAATTATATGACTTTTAAATTAGAGAGTTATGATGAGGACCTTATGGTCATAAATAGAATGAGGATGAAATTCTAAGAATTTTGATATCCATATTAAGGGTATTTTGCACAGATGAATTTTCATCTATTAATTTTAACTGCTGACTTATTAACAGTCAGTAGAATATCTCCAAGTTAGTAAATTATAGTTAGAGAGCTAATTTAATGATATAAACATAATGAATGAGGTTAGGATATGATTTGATGAAGTTTGATACCCATATTGGGGCATTTTGGAAAAATCACTTTTGTCGGGTATTTTGCACTGCTGTAGAAGCAGCCGATAGAATCCCGAAAGGGGAAAAAGATGAAAAAATGGAAATAAAGACCAATATATTCCTAACAATTCATAATTAGACCAATAATGTTAAAGTTAAGAAGATTATGAAATCCGGGTACAGTTAAGAACACCGGTAAAGACTACAGTGAAATTAAACAACTGTTAGTGGATCTGTGATCTATTAATCAAATTTTTAAGTTATGAACATGATAATTAGACAAAATTTATGTTAAGTACTTAAATTTAGAGTCTTGGGGGTTTTCGGGTAAAAATTTGACGATGGTTCAGATAAAAATTACATCGGGCCTCACTAAAGGACAAAGTGCCACTAAAGTTATATGACACCCCTAATTAGGGCAGCATCCCTTCCTTCTCTCTTCAGATTTCTGAGCCTCGAACCTCTCTCTCTCTCAAATTTGAAATTCAAACATTTCTCTTACTTATCTATAAGATTTCTCCTCCAAAACCTCTCCAAATCACTAGACCTCCTTCACAAAGATTGTTCCTCTCACTCTCTTCTTCACAACCATACCATTTTCATGGTGTGAATCAAATTTTTGTGGTCAATTCCTTCATGTACAGCCACAGTTTTTGAAGCTCTAAGGGCCATGGAATTGTGTTCTTGAGTTCTCTTGAAGAACAACACTTGTGTGCTTGGTTCTCTTGATTTTTAGTGTAAGTTTCCTAAAATTTCTTGAAAAATCTCATCTTTTTCTCTTGTGTTCATGAGCTCTAACTCTTGAACATGTTCTTGAAGGTGTGTTCTTGTTTAAAGGAGCATTCTTGGTGGTAAAAGGTGGAGGTCAGAGCCAAATGTGTGAACTTGAAGATTTAAGCTTCACCTTGGGAAAAGATGACCCAAAAGTCTTCCTTTCTCTTTTTGATGCCACGGTTTTTGTCTTGTGGGTGGTGAAATATTGTTCAAAAATTTGTAAAGTAATGGTTTTATGATTGTTCTTGAGGGTGTGTGAGTTTTGAACCATGAAATGGGTGGTTTGATGAGTAAAGGTGCAACCTTTGGAGCCTCGAGTGGATTTCATGGAAAAGAATGAACTTGAACCCTAAAGGAGGCACATGATGGTTCTGCCATCTCATGATGAACAAGGGTTTGATGACTAAAAAATATTAACAAGTGGTTAAGTGTGGAAATATTCCAAGAGAAACTAAGAAAGACTAATTAAGTTGATTAGCTTTAAGTAAAACCTATTAATTTTGATTAAGGATGGCTAAAAACTCTAATGAACATTACTAATCAAATCTTCCCTCTTTGATATAATGTGGATTAGCTGTGTTAAAAATAAGGAAATCATGAATTAGTAGATTAATTAAGTGTAGGTATTAATTAACTAAAGAAATGACTAAGAAATAAGCTTAAAAATACTTATTTGAACACTTATGAAATTGGGCCATGTAGGTTTAATTTAGGGTCACTATGATAAAATTAATATTAAGACCTAATTAGGGCATTAATCTAGTGGTTAAGTAAGGTGGACTATGCATAACACACTAATTAAATCTTAAACCCTAAAATTGGACTTAATTAGGGTTTAGGAGCACTAATCAAGCAACTAGTGAACTTGAGGTATTATGACATAATATGACTAAGTGGAATTTCACAATGTGACCTAATAATAGAAAAATCCAAGAATTAAGGTGACTTAGAGTTGCTAACCAAAGGTAATTAAGGTTTGATAATTAAACACACTTAGGGTTAAATGACCAGTTTTTAGGCTAACTTGGAGAGAGCATATCTCCCTCCACAGAGGTACTATAGGGATGTGCCTTATATCATTTTGAAGCTTGAGATGTTAGCTATATGGTGTCAAAATTTGGTACTATTTGAGGATGTATATCATTTTGTAGGTTCAGTTGAGTGGAGACTGCCCTGGGAGGCCATGTGCAGGGGCTGTACATGGCTTCATCTTACACGAATTGTTTCTCCCTTTTTTCTTACTCAAGTTAGGCTCATAATATGTCTAATTAAAGCCGAAGGTGTCTAGTTGTCTGGATAAAAATTTGTACGAAATTGGTTTAGTAGACTTTCCAGAATCACTGAAATGGTAAAAGATGTTTAAGGCTCTGTTCGGAGTTGGCAAGCAGCTTTGCTTGTCCAACTTCAAATGGTGATAACAGTAGCTAAAAAACTCCAAATGAGGCATATGATACCTTGATGGAAAGGTAATTGAGTCTAGATTAACATACTAAAAGATGAGAATTTTATAACAAGTGAGTTTCTCACAGTGACTAGAAAACCAAAGCATGTACAGTTATGGGAAAACCCTAAAAGTGATTTTTAGGCTAAGTGGGCTTACGGGAACCCTTAGTAGCTTATAATAATTATATATATGGCTTGGATGAGTTGAAATAATCTAAGTTACCTTTGTGATTCTAGAGTGTGATTCTAAGATTATGTAAAGTGCTAGAACTACGTGGTTGATTGTGTAATAAGTGAACACTTCATAATGCACTAAAATACGTAATTATGTAATAATTGGTCTAGACTTGTAATGGGCATATTATTGGCATGTAAGAATGAAATGTGGAATCATTAAGTGATTGAGTATTAATGATGTAAATGATTCCTGCTCTAGGTTTGCCTAGAGGATTTGGCACTTGAGGGTTTATTGGAGCATACGTATTTGACTGTTGGAGTTGGGCTTGTGGTAAGATCAGTGAGGTAAGCTCCTAGTTCTGGTTGCTCTTCTCTCTTGTGGCCCCACCATGATGGTGGGCATTATGGTTGTATTGTATGAAAGTACATGATATGATGTATATGTGCATTCATTCACATTCATATAGATGTTATATGATTCTTGAGGTTATGATGATGCATTGATGATATATGTTATGAGGATCCTGGCCAATGATCATGGTATGTAGGCTACCTATGACTTGACTCTAGTAGCTGTTTCATAATGAGGTTGTGTTGACTGTCTATGGCTTGACCCTAGAGTCACACATGTGTAACCGTCTATGGCTTTGCCCCGAGGTTACACAAGGATGATATAATGATGCTATGTTTATGTTGTATGCCTGTATTATATGCTTTATATCTGACTTGTCATGCAGGAAGTGGGCTCAGGATATTAGAGGATCCTCTATGAACCTTGAGCTTACTGAGATGTTGTTATCTCACCTCGTTTGGGGACATCATTTCAAGTACCCAGAGTAGTGGTGATGCTTCTAGGTGTAAGGTCTCGCCTTGGAGCAGTGGATGACGCTGCTGATTTATCTTTATTATGTTTAGACTCTATGATGGCATGTACATTTATTAACATGCCTAATTATCTTATGTTGAGATTATATGATGTATTTATTTAGGCTCATGACTGTATGATTGGAGCCATGGATTATTTACTGATGCTTAGACATTTGGAAATTTATGTAGACTTGATGTATGTATTCAATTAATTGGGCATTGAGCCATAATTGTTTGTATTGACCCATTGAGGGGATTGCAGTCCGTGTGGGACTTGCAAGCTGTCTGTTTAATTATTGTATCTATCAGGTTATTGTATGTGTGGGACCCATGTCCCCATTTATTCGAAATACAGCCGTTATGCTGTCCGTGAAACTCCGTCAGGAATGACTCTTGAGGTCATATCCGGATGGTCAACGGCCACTAGTGATGGCCAATGGTTTTAACTAGTAGACTTAGATGTTAATGTTACGCGAATGCAATATATCAAATGAACGCTGTGAAAATGTTTTAGAAAATATTTTGGAAAAAAATTGACTCGTATTTTTATAAGACGCTGTATTATTCTTTTAAAATAAAGTCTTTCGCTGTGTATGCTAAATATCATGTATGTTAACAAACGGAGTACTATGGGGTGTTACAAGATGTCTTATCATGGCCTGAGCTCCTCTATACAGAACCTTTCACATATAGAACCCACAAAGGTTTAGGAGCTTATAAAGGTTTAAGCTTTAGTCATATCAGTTAAAGACTACACGTTCTTTTATAAGTTTGTATGTAGAAGCCCACAAAGGTTTAGGTATGTTTGTATGTAGAACCCACAAAGGTATGGGTTATATTTAATATTCATGTTATTATTTTCTATTATAAACATGTTTTGAGATAATGATATTTTTCGCTATAGCGGCTGAACTGGTTATAGTTCAAAAACTCCAATATTACTAAAATTTATATCACGTGTGTTTGTTTTATGCTAACCTTTTCAGGAAATAAAGATGCTTAGTATGTGTATCCTTGGAGTAGGATGAAACACCAGGATTATAGGCCTTGAGGACCTATATGGAGTTTATGTGGAATAACTGACAGAATAGAAACATTTCTTTTCAGTATTAGTTGATGATGTAATATAGTACATTTCAGATTTAATATTGAATTTGACTTCTGTCTCATGTATAATTAAATTTTAAGAGTATTTATCGTATGCCTTATTTTTTATATTTGCTGCAATTAGAATCTCTTGTACAATTTCTTCATTCCCTCTTTCCTCACGCACGTGAATCCCTCTCCCCACTAGACTTTCCTTTTTTTCTTTTTCTCTTCTTGGCTGTGAGACATATTCTTCTCCCTTCAAGCTTGGAAATCGCCACTTGATTTCATCTCCTCTACTAATCTTCACCTAGAGAGCAAAACCCAGTTACAGAATACCACTTAGAAGCTTTTAGTTAAAAGAAAAATCCATTATCCCAAGACCTATTTTCGAGTTCCACTGATAAACCATTGGTTTACCATGTTTTTATGCTCAATTCTACACGAATTATATAGTAGATTGCATGGAATTCAAGGTGTTATATGATAAAATCATAAAGATTTGAAAATTGAGCTAATGTTTTGATATCTTGCATTTTTTACGGTAAATCCACAAGATTTGGTGCTAAGAAGTGATCAAAGAATCATAACAATGATTTGAAGCTCAATCTGAACCAAAAGAAACCAATGCAAGCCCAGTCAGCCCAATCTGCAGGATCTTAAATAAAAACAGAAACAAATCAAGATTTGATTGGGAATTAATAGAGATTCATGGGGAGATTTGATAAAGAATTAAAAGATATGGCTTCAAAGGTTATAAATAGGGAGCTTGGGGTCAATGGAATTCACTCATTCACAGACACACCACGACAAATACACAAAGACCCAAAGGAGGAATCCTGTTGCGGAGCGTTGGAGCACTGGGGAGCCAAGTCAACATCACACCAATGGAGGCTTAGGGAACTATTTTCTTTCTTATTGCTTTTGAATTCAATATGCTAGGCTAAGTTTTTCTGTAGTTAGGGGTAGATGGAACTCAATTGAATCCTTATGTTTATGAATTAAATTGTCTCTGAATTCTTCTCTTTTATATTTGAATAGATTTATCTGTCTTTAATGCTTTCTATGAGTTTGCTCCTTATAGATTGATTTAGGGGAATTGTATGACAATGGGAATGTTGGTGCATGAACCCTGATTTGATAAATTTATCACAATCATTGTGATCTAGGGATAGACATAGGGCAATTGTGCAATCTTTAAATTCTTGATCTTAATGTATGTTTTCTTGGGGAATAACTGAGGAACTAGAGTTTTTTCAAGATCACATAGAATTAGAGTAACAAGGAATTAAGCCCTAATTAACTTAGAAAGAATTGATTGGCATTATATTAAGAGCAGATTCTTGACATTTTAATTCATAGCATATAGAGAAGATTGGAGGAAGTCGAAACCCTAACTACGCTTGTTTCTAATCTTTAAATCAATCATCTTTCCAATTGCTTTTTGGTTCTGAATTTTAATTTGCAAGGTATTAATTGTTTTATTTTTAATTTCAATTTTCTTCATCTAAATATTGATTGTCCAACTAAATTGTGATTAGCGAACTAGTGTTTGAAACCCAATCCTCGTGGGAACGATCTTGTACTCCGGTACACTTTTATTAATTAACGACCGGTGCACTTGCCGAGTCGCAACAAGTTTTTGGCGCCGTTGTCGGTGATTGGATCCTTCAACATTAGAAGTAACTAAAAACTCTTTAGATTACATGTTTTAAATTTCTGCAATTTAAATTCTGCATCAATTAAATTCTACATTAATTTTTTTATTAATTTTTTAATTTTGTTAATTTTTTTATTTTGTTAATTTTTTTATTTGTTAATTGTTAATTTTTAATTTTTTAATTTTTTTTTTTTTAATTTCTTACTTTTTTTCCTGCATTATATTTTTTTGTTTAAATTTTCTGTTTTCTATTTTCTGCATTTCCGAGTTCAACTATGGAAGTTCAAGGAGGGAGGTTTTAAAGCTTGAGGAAGCTTCCCTCTAAGCTTATTTGAAGCTTTCAAGTAATGGAGTTCAAACCTTTTTGACTTTTTTTGAAGATTCCATGATGTTAGGTTATGTTTAAAAGATGTTTATATGGTTTGAGTGGGTGGGTTTTGAAATGAATATGATTTCCTTTGAAAGATATGTTAGAAAGTTGTTCTTGATAAGGAAAAAGTATGAAAATCACCATTTAACTCACTTTGCATTTTTAGTTCATGAACAAAGTGGAGTTTTTTTTTCATGATTTAAGGCTTGAAAGTTGGAATTAATGGTAGTCTTTTATGTATTCAATGATGTAGTGTGGAACCCAGTGGTACCTTGGTTGAGAATCAATCATTGGAATACCTCATTAGTCAAGACATAGCCTCTTAAATATCTTTGTTAAAATATAGCTACTAGCATGATGTTTTGGTATGTATAATGTGATGTTGATTGAACACACATCCTTGGAATGGGTTGGACTTGTGTGGAAAAATTTGTAGCATTGATTTCTTAGTTGTAAAGAAAGCTTGGAAAGGAAGTCTCTAAGAGGCAAGCTTTTGGACCTTGGGATTAGTCTCTTTATTTGTTCCACCATACTCCATGGGATTAGTGGTTTTTATGATTGGTGTATGATTGAATTAAAATGAGATATAATGCATAATATGATAATATGCTTGTGTGATGCACAAGATGGAAAATGCCTTGTGTGTTGCATTTTTATATGGTTCCCTGGCCATGAGAATGTTGTTTGATTGATGTTCAAGAAGGGGAGCCCGTATGGACTTTTCTCAGTAGTGCCTTGGGAGTGGGAGCCCATAGAGACTTCTTTCAAGGGAAAGTGTGAACTTCCCTTGGAGTCAGTTGCATAGAACAACTCTTAGTGGTTAAAACCTGAGAGGGGGAGCCATAGAGACTCTTCTCGGAAGTGCCATATGAGCATTGGATTAGTTTTTATATGATTGAGATGTGTTTGCATGAGATATATGATGTATTGTATTTTTTTTAATGCTTATGCCCCAAAGGTGAACTTAAGGGTGGA
Source organism: Gastrolobium bilobum (assembly GCF_033153095.1). Lineage (NCBI taxonomy): Eukaryota > Viridiplantae > Streptophyta > Magnoliopsida > Fabales > Fabaceae > Gastrolobium > Gastrolobium bilobum. Next base: position 49,467 of record NW_026895170.1, on the reverse strand, counting down.
GGAATCCTTCAAAAACCCTTAGTTTACTAAGATGTTTATCTCATCCCGTGTGAGAAATATATTTCAAGATCTCAAAGAGATGGAGGAGCTAGTGCTAGTAGAGGCAAGGAGCACACTTAGCTTCTAGGAGTATTATTATGCTATGTTGCATTTTGGAGGATCTTTAGCATATTTACATACATTTTGTGTAGCCTTATGCTTTTGGATAAATTTGTATAGTTTAAACGCTTGTAAATAATGCTATATGTAATTTCATTTGAGATGATTACCATATTTTGTAATCTAAGTGCCTAATATGATGTTTATGATATGGATACTTTTGAATTCATGAATGAGATGCATTTTGATGTAATTAATGGCTTGATGCCTATTTTAATGAATCCATGGATGGATCATGTGTAATAAGCTTATGGATAACACATAAGGCAGTAACCCAGGCTTGATGCATTTAGTATGGCTTGATGGCTAGATTAATGTATGAAATATATAAAATTGTCAATTAATTGATGCCTTGGACCTTGGAAGGGGTTTGGTACCCCATTATGCAGAAAAATAAGGCAATTTCTGCTGTTGTCCAGGAAGCAATCGATTGCTTCCATGACGTAATCGAATACTTCCCTGGCAAGTAGGCAAGCAAACCAAGATTTGGTTGTCGCAAATAGGCAAGCTAATGAAAATTTATTGGAGACAAATCGACAAGCAAATTTAGACAATATGAGAGTTCTTATGGAAGAAATGAGGGCTAACATGAATGAGAACCAACCACCATTGCCTCCACCTTCATATACTCTTCACGAAGAGAGTGCTAGTGGAGGTGCTAGTCATCACGGAGGAGAGTAAACACCACATGTTGAGCATATTGGGGAGTTGGAGGCTAGAGAGAAAATGTTGAATGCCTTTCGTAAGCATCAACCACCACTTTTGATGGATCCTATCATCTTGGTTGCTGCTAAGTGGCGTAAGTCCTTAGCCAATATTTTCAAGGTCATGGAGTGCTAGGATCACCAGAAACTACTATATGCCACCTATATGCTTCAAGGTGATACACATAATTGGTGGGTTGGTACCTTACAACAGGTTGAGATTCAACGCCAAGTGGCTTCTGGATGTTTGAGGGCCTATTTCTGGAAAAATACTTTCTTAGAGATGCTAGAGAGAAGAAGCAAGGAGATTTTCAATACTAGTTCAAGGTGATATGACAGTGGATGAATACTTTGCTAAATTCAACGAGTTGGCCAAATATGCTAGCTATAGGAAGACCATGCTGGATCCTGAAGAGTTAGCTGTAAAGTTTCAGAGGGGTCTAAATGAAAAGATTGAGAAGTAGATAGCTGGTAGTGGAGCAAGAAACTTTGGTGCCTTGGTTAACCAATGCAGGGCCATTGAGGTAGTGTACTTGAAACATAAGAGCAAGAAGTAAATCTACATTAGAGAGCCTGAGTCTAAGAAAAATAGCGACTCAACTCCATCTTGGTGATTGTTGATCTCCAACCATCTTCTTTACTTCAACTTCAATATTCCTTTTTGGCTTCATCTTCTCAATGCCTCATTGCTTCTGGATTGATTAGTGTGTGTGTGATAGGAACTTCCTTTTCAGATTGATACATCTTGGAGCTTAAAACTAAGAATCATAAGGCCTAGTTGCTTGATTCCACACTTTGCCAAATCTGAATCCATACCCATGTATATAAGCTTTAAAGGAACGAGTGTCCACCTTGCATCTTTTTATTTTAGCTATGCATTCCTCTTTTGTTTTTTCTTCTTGAGGATCATGCCTTGTGCTTTTGTAGTTATTCTCTTTTTCTTGCTTTTCTTTTTAACTTCTTTTTTTTTCTGAGGAAGATTTCTTCTTCTTTTTTTTGTATGTGCATTGGCACTTATTTGCTTGGCTTTTTTTTCACTTTTATAGCCTTCGAAGCTGTCTCATGTGGTAGGATTCAAACCCATCAAGTTTTGAATCCTAAGCCCTATTTCGCAATTCACTCATTAGTTTCTCTTTCCTCTAAGTGATTCCTTGGGGTTAAGTGATCCATCCATTAAGCATTTCACCTTAATTGGGCTTTTCCTTCTGTTGCGATCACGACAAGTATACCGGTCGTACAAACAATAAAGTAGTGAGTAGGATATCGTTCCCACGAGGATTGACCTATCAGTCACTAATATGCGACCAAAGTTAGATTGACCGTAAGGGTTTTCTTGAGAATGATTAGATTATAAAATTGCTAAGTATATATAACTACCAAAGAACTATCAAGAACGGAATCAAGAACTCAGAATATTAAATAGAATGAAATCAGATATGCAAAGGCGTAGTTAGAGTTTCGATTTTCCCAATGTCTTCCCCATGAATCTACCCCAACATTCAATCTCATGCTATTAACTATTCTTCAAGATTAATTAAAACTCAATCCCTTAGTGATTTCTCCTAGGGCAAGCATTAAAAATAAGAATTAAACAGTCATAGTTTTCACAAGTCTATCACTAAATCAAGCAAAACCTATAAATTAACCAATCAGAATCCTACCACCAACATCCCTATTGTCATGCAAGATTCCAGTGTTCATCTACGGCTGGCCAATTCATAAACGAAACTAAGAATTAAAAATAGATTAATTGCATAACATAAAATTGAATATCAAATTACAAGAAAGGAAAAGCTATCATTAGGAATTCATTGGTTTCATCTAACCCGAACCACAAAAAGGAAACTAGCCTAAAATCATGAATGAAACATAAACATAACATGAAAAGAAAAACGAAACCATAAAAGAACTTGAAATGCGATTTTCACTATGAAGCTTCGACCCTTCCTTCGCCTCCTCATCCAATAACTGAGCTTTCTCCTCTTCTATGTCGTCCAAAACTCCTTTGAAAAACCCTAAGTCGTTCTCTTTATAACAAAAAGATCCACGAGCCTTGTTTGAAGTGCTTGCTGCGTTTTCTCGCTAAAGCGAGCAAACTAGCGAGGAAATACGTACAGCTCGCTCAAGCGAGCAGGCTAGCAAGGATGAGTTGAAATTGAACGTCTTCGGGACAAGCTCACTAGACTTGCTCGCTCAAGCCAACGAGGATAAGGTTGCTTGTACCTTGATTTTCTCCAGTTCCTTGATCCATCAATGCTCTGTTATATCAATTTAAACTTGAAACCGATATATTCTAAGTCAGTATCATACTTAATAATGAAAACTCATAATCTTTTGCGTCTAAATAAAAATCACCATGTCTTTGACCATATTTAACAATAACGAGCATAATTCGGCCCTAAAAACATGATCTAATTAACACCTAACACCTTCAAGTCTTACTTTGGCATTCATTTGAATTTTGGTCCAAGATCACTTACTTTCAATCTTATGCAAATGTTATTGTCAAAACATTAAGGATGGAATTGGAGTAGATAAAAAGTTTCTCAAAACTATATATTGCGAGATTGACATTGCGTTACATGATGCTCGATCTGCGCTATGATCGCTTTGAAGTGGTGTATATTTTGCTAGCAATGGATTCAGATATCAAATGATGGTAACTCAGTTGGCGCATAGGAACTGAACAGGTGAGGGTGAGAGGATATGATCGAAAAGAATTGCCTCTCATGAAGCATACCTATGATTTATTAAAAAAAGAGTAAGGGATCCTGATCACTCATATTGTGCTAATAATGGTGTTGAGACTCTGTTTCTTCTTGCATGAGAGAGAAAGTGTGGGAACACATTGTTTGGGATACTAAACTTGAGATAACATTGCCTGTGTGGTGTCATCAATCTGTTGAAATGAGATAAAGATGGATAAGGTTGCTTACGAGGGATTCACTAGAAGTTGCATAGATGAATAGGTCTACATTTGAGATATTTCTTAGGCCGAAAATAATGATTTAATGCTCTATTTATTATATTAAAAGAAATGTTTATATATTAAAGGCATGCTTTCACAAGTCATAATTAAAATTAAAATAAGAAATTAAAGTTGATATGTGCATAAGCTTGAAACTCACACATTTATATATCTTTTTTAAATCAAAATTCTATCATCATGTTTCTCAATATGCACGACTACATATTACCTACGACAAATTATTTAGCACATAATATATGTTATCCATGTATTGATTAATTAATAACCAAATCATAATTGACTAGTCGTGGGCGTTGTTGATTCTTTTGCTTGGTCCAGATGGTGGGACTGTTCCCTTGAAAAGCATGTTCTGGGTCGGTGACAGCAGCTTTCTGGTGAGTCCCATGTGTTCACATGATGGCCCTTCCTTCTCTGCCACAACCCGGTCACTGGGAAGCGCAAGGTTTAAGGTGAATTCAGTAGCTTCAAGGCTGAAATCAATATTCAAGAGCCAAACATATGATGATATCAGAAGCAGAAACATTAACAGCACCGCTGCAAGGAGCTGGTGGTTTGCCATTACTACTTATGATATCTCTGAGAGGGACAAAGAGAGAATGAGAATTTGAGAGTGAGATTGGAAAGTTTTCCCGCGTCAACAATCTCCTAACAGAGTATGGCTTCTGCTCTTTCTCGAAATTCTCAGTCTCTTTCCTTTTTTTTCTTAGCAACCTCAGTAGTAGAAACCTTAACAACCTAATGAGATAAAAATGTAACAGTGCAATAAGACATAACATCAAAATGCACAATATATTCTTAAAAGAGACGTAAGATATAACATCAAAATACCCAATACATTCTAAAAAGAGACGTATGATATATATCTTGATCAAATGAAATTACTAAAGTAGTAAACTCTTAATTATAAAGAATTTCAGGGAATGCCAAAAACAAAATAATAAACATTTGTTGTTGACATGGAATAGAAGGAACAGAAAACCATACCAAAAGCAGAGCAAAAGAACATAATACAATGCGATACGTCCAACAGATTCAATAACGAAAATAGTTTAAGCTTGATTCAGTACCCGTTGAAGCTGCTCTTCTTACATTGAGATTTTGCAAGTTAATATATTAGTGGGATTTCTTGGTTGTGGAGATGAGGAATGACATCGATGCATGTCCTCCTATTTTAAAATCTCAGTATTTATTCCTCTCTTTATACGCGTTAAATAATTCGAGTGTGTGGATGTATTTAAAAAAGACGTAAAGCGTTCATTCTCTATTGTTGAGATTTTTTAGCGTAACCAAATAGGGAATCTGAGTTTGAAACTCGAGTAAATGATATTACTATATTAGTATTGTTATGATATACTACGAAAGCCAAAACGCATCAAAGTCTTGAGTGGGAGTGGGACCATGATTTTGTCTTTTCTTTAATTTTGAGAGGAGATGGTAGAAAATGGTAGTTGACTGACACGTTAATTAATTACGCTAAAGATATGTTAATTGTTGTTTTTTTTTAAATATTCCAATTGGTTCGTTGTTTCACAATTAATTCGATTTGGAACGGGTTTAGGATTAAGACTTTAAACCCCTCTCAAAGATGCTACTAAAGAGATTCGAATACTTTCACCTCCACTTGCTTAGCTCTCGTGCATGCATCCATTGAACTGATATGTTAATTGTTCTGACCGCCTCTTTTAAACCAAATATTTATAGCCCACGTACGTATGGAACTTTTTTGAAGGATATCCCATATTCCTGCGCTTTTGCCTATTTTGCACTGACAGGAGCGTAACATGTCTCATTCAGTGACAAAACTTGGTTAGATAAAAAAAACTCTCCTCTCTGTATACTCTCTTCCCCAACTGAAGTAGGGCATCTCATCATCCCATCTTTATCTTATGAGCTATTATTACCATAGCCACCGACACACCTCTCCATTTTATATACAGCACGTGCCTATGAGAGCCATGGTTCATATCATGATTACTAAGAGCACCCTTATATTAACATATTATACCCGTGAAGGAAACATATATGACTCTACACAAATATTTGATAGCTCATTAATGACTTCGCCAAAAAGAAGACGACGACGACGACTTAAGAAGATTACAGAGGGGTGAAGAGAGACAAATTTGCACTTCTTTTTTTATTATCATTTATCACAAGAAGCACAGGTCTCCTTCCATCAGTTCTAACTTTTTATCAGATCGGTATTAAATTTGTTCTACTTGAGATCACAAAAGTGTAAATAATTGGAACAGTGAATGTACGTATATAACTGACTGTGAGTGAATGGGAACGATATGATTAAGGCTTATTCATGGCATTTAAATTGACTTTGCTTTAATTTTAGGAATTTTAATTTATTTTGGAAATAAAAAAAATTAGAAATCAACAAATTTAAAAAATATTAGGATTTCTAATTAAAAAAATATTAGTGGCAGATCTTTTGACAATGATGTCAAATTAAAAAATTTGACATTAAATTTTAACCATATTTTTTGAGAATCTAATTGTTGAGATATATAGTCCCACATTAGTTGTACGAGTAATTAATGTGGCCTTTATAAGGCCTTGGGCACTCCCACCCTTTGAGCTAGCTTTTGGCGTAGTGTATCCCAAGGTTCTTTACATGGTATCAGAGCTTGAGTGATTATAAGGTCACATGTTCAATCCTTACTGTCCCTCACTTTAAAGTGGAATTAAAATAAAAAACCACAAAAAGGTAAACCAAAAATTGGGTCTGTGCAATTTCACGCTTCTAGCCAAAAGGGCTCTTGTGTGAGGGGACATGTTGAGATATATAGTCTCACATTGATTGTATGGACAACTAATCTGACCTTTATAAGGCCTTGGACACTCCCACCCTTTGAACTAGCTTTTGGGATGGTGATCTCAAGGTTCTTAACACTAATGGTTACAATCTATTGATCACACTTGTTAATTAATTTTTAAGTCTCAATAAATTATAGCCGTTAAATTGACAGAAATCAATGATTAAGATTTGATATCATATTTGTTAACTTCACACCAATATCAAATAATCATATCGTATTTTAGATGGTCCCAGACCAAATTCAATTGCACGATTTAAAAATTCTTAATAGAAATCCCATTTACATAAGCGTTACCTATTATGAAGTAGGCTTTTGTCTTTTTGACAGAACGCAGTTACCCACTGACTCTAAACAGACATTAATGAACTTGCTAATCTCTGTAACCCTAATTCACTGGGCGAAACAATAATGCTTCTAAACTTCAACAATCACAGAATTAAGGAATTAATGTTTCGATTAATACATAAGGGAGAATTATATTTATAAATTTTTTGTTTACAAACTATACTATGTACTCTCAGAAATACACTAGGCTACACTATGTACTCCCGGTAATACATAATGTAATTTGCAAAAATTTATAAAAAAATTGTAAACAGATTCTTCCCCTAATACATACTGATTCTGATTGATTAAAAATTAATTGTGACCATTAAATAATCGTCCCTTTTGTCCTTAAGCATTTCAGCTCCTGCCAATTGATAAATACTAAGCGTGCTTAGAATTAATAATTTAACTGATTAATTGAAATAATTTGTAACTAAAATTTTCGCTCTTTTGACCAAATAGACAATTTCTAATTAATAGTTAGGACGCTTGATGTCGACTTTTTCAGGCAACAGCACCCACAGAATGGACCCCCCCCCCCCCCCCCCTGTCTATTTAATTTTTTGGTAATTTGAAGATTCAGAACTGTAAATTTATTTTTCGATTTTTGACTTTTATTTTTCATCATAAAAAAAGTTTTTTTTTATTATAAGATTTTTTTTAAAAGCTATTTGGCCTAATTTCTTTTTGGGAAAAATAAATTTTATGTTGTAGAAAAATCTTAATCTCATGTCATAGATACATCAAATGTGTCAAAAAAAAATCAAAAAAAAGAATAGCACACCTTTTTATGATATGTGTAGGAACGATTTGTTTTCTCATGCAACATGAGAAAAATAAACCCTTTTTCTTTTTATAAGGAAAAGAGAAGCTAAAAAAAAATCCTCCCAAACATGTATTTAATTATGTGTGGAAGTAGAGGAGCACAGAAAATAATTAAAGAGACGAGTTATAAGAAAAAATTATATCATGATGATTATAGTTATAGGAATAGTTTAGATTGAATTGAAAAGTATTTTTAGTATTACATATGTATCGATCACTCGGTATATTTTTTATTAAATATATATAAAATATATATATTTATATTATCCTTATTTTTATAATTATTATTTTGCATATTTCTTTTTTTTTATAAAGGGAATACTTACTCATATTGCATCAAAAAAAATCTCTTCATTGAATTGATGGTACGTCATAAATCATATAGACGCTGCGTATGTACCGTGTCTGTCGGATGGAGGTAGGTTTCTTATTAACTTCTACCGGGTGTTTGGTACGCGTCATTCTTCAAGATTTTCGGGAAATTGAATTTTTCTAAATTTTAAATTTTCGGATATTATCGTAAACTGAATGTAAAAATCATAATTTTGAAAATTGAGATTTCCGGATAAAAAAATAATTTCCTCTACCAAATATCCCCCTAAGACTCAAGTTCAGAAATTGTAACCTAGCTCGGTAAGTGAACTATAATTCAAGGACCTGATTCACGTGGATGATAAAGTAATCAGTTGGATTTCTATAAGAAGTATTTTGAGGCTAAAATTGTTATGGTCAAGGTAAGCAATCACTTCAATTCAAAATTCTAAGCTATTGCGTGAAGATGTTTTAATGATTTGTATTATTTTCTAATACATTCTCTCGGACAAAAGTTTTTTGGGTTTAGAGTGTGGATATTGCATAAGTCTAATTTTTTTTTATTTACCTTGTACTTATTTAATTCTACAAGTGAGGGTGATGAGAATCGAATGTGACCTTGTGGTTAATGCTCTGATACTATGTAAAGAACTACAATCCAAAATTTTAAAGGTATATTGAGTGAGAATCCTTTAAATAATTTATATTATTCTTTGACATTTTAAGTCACAAAAAGATTAATCTCATTTTTAGAGGTGAGGACGGTCTGAATTTATTAAAAAATAAAATAAAATAAAAATCAGGAATTGTCAGCGATGAGTTCTTTTCTACGTATGTAAATTCAGGAATTGTCAGCGATTAGTTCTTTTCTAGGTATGTACTGTGTCTTTCGGATGGAGGTAGGTTTCTTATTAACTTCTAACGTAGGATTCAAATTCAGGAATTGTCAGCGATAAGGGATTTTTTTATTTTTTTTTATCTACACTCCTCTTCGATTCACAGCAGAATGGAGAGACGCATAGCTTTAGGAAATTGAATTACAATTAGATAACTTCAAACATGGCGAGCATGAGAGCTAAATATGTGGAGTGAGATCATGTATTCGAATCTCTCCAGCACCATCTTTTGAAAGAGTTTAAAACCTTAATCTGGACCCGCCCCGAATCGGATTAGTTGCGAAGCAATGAACCGATTGAAATATTTTCAAAAAAAAAAAAAAAACTTCAAACATGACGAATCAAATAGAGGCATAATCAAACCCTAAACCGAATTATGCCTCCAAACCGAATAGATCTCCACGCTTCCAAACCGAATAGAGGCATAATTCAGGATTTGAATTATAATTAGTGAAATACAATAAAGGTAGTGTACTACGTACATTTGCATGCAGATTTTAAAAACATTAAACAAGAATATGTACATGATAAAATAATTAAATTATATTACACTTGAAGCAATTTCGGTTACATAAATAATTTATTAGATTATTGTGAAATTGTAGAAATATGATATGCTAGATACAAAAGATGAGTTTTCTGTAAAATTCATCCTTTAAATATTTCCTAGAGTAAGGTTAATTTTTTTATTTTTTGGGTTCATAGAGTAAGATTAATTTTAATATGAATTCATCATCTGAGATCATAATATGAGAATAAAATGTGTATACAAAAAATTCATCGTCAAGTGCCCCAAGGAGAAAGGAGGTTTGGGTCTAAAAAGTATGAGTGCGATGAATGAAGCGTTTGTGGGTAAACTGATTTGAAAGTTGTGTTCAAATGAGTAGTCTTTGTGGGGAAGAATTTTGTGGGCTCTATATGGTCTTAATGGTGAGATTAATTTTGTTTTGTACTCTGGTTGCTCCTGGTTATGGGCCTTTTTGTGTCGTGTTTGGGTAAATTGATTTGAAAGTTGTGTTCAGATAAGTAGTCTTTCTGGGGAAGGGTTTTGTGGGCTCTATATGATCTTAATGGTGAGCTTAACTTTGTTTTGTCCTCTGGTTGCTCCCGGTTATGGGCCTCTTTGTGTCGTGTTTGGATGAAAATTAATTTGCAAGAGAACTAGAAATTAGAAAACGAAAAAACTTTTCAATTTTGGAAAGATCTTGGTTGTTTCAGGATATTTCCCTTGCTGAAATTTCTTCTTCTATTCCTTCAGATGACTTGACCAAGTGCCTTTCTGATTATGTCTCGGATACTAGTTGCTGGAAGATGGAATTGATTTCTGCTTGGCTTCCGTTTGATGTAGTTTGTAACACCCCGTGTATACCCGGTTTGTTATCATGTCATCGTATTAAGCCACGCTTAATTTAAAATTGCGGAATATCTTTTTCTTTTCAATTATGAAGTCATTATCATTACCAAGTTGAATTACTTAATTCATTTTCAAAACATTGTCGGTATGTAATTGCATAAGACAGCTAACTGAAATACCTCAATATATAATTAACAAGTGAATATCTATGTCACAGATCTACAACACATAGTCCGGACAATATCCTGATACATTATTACAACTCGAAATTAAACTAAGACATAGTCAAGTCAACGTGGCATGGACAATACCCATGCTCACCAAATAAAACAACATAACCAACAAAGTCTCATCTCAATAATTCATAACATGAAGCTAATAGCATAATAGCAACAAACATGATCTAGCATCCAAACATAATCAGCATAATCAGAAATATCAGCTAAGCTCCAGCCTCCTGCCGCTAGAGGTCTCAACCCCCGCATTACCTGAACCTGAAATATGTGCCCCAAACGTGGGGTGAGATCTCTAAACAGAAATCTCAGTAAGACAAGGGGTCCTTAAAGATCTTCCACCCCATGCTCACTTACATGTGCAATATAAGTTCTAAAAGCAGGAATTCAATATCAGTTCCAAAATCAGTGCAATGCAGCAGATACTCATGTCATGTGTGTTATAACTATTCTACTGATCAGAGAGGTGCAGGAATACATCTATTACCCACACAGTACGCGCCCATGTCGTACCTGCCCACAGGAACTTAATCCCGTCTAGGCGAACACCACATACATATCATAGGCATTTTCACTTAACAGCTCAATAGCATTTCAATAAAACAATACATGAAAACACATCATGCATATAAACCATCCCCTATGCGATATGGTGGGACAAACAATGGCTAAAGCGAGGAACGAAAGCTTACCTTGCAAGCTAACTATCCAAGCCAAGAGTCCAACCAAGCTCAAAGCCCAAACACAGCAGAATCACAATCTGTTTTGGATCAGCAATCATATCAACAACCATAGCTCATAATCATATAACATAAAGACAACACTTCTCTTTCACGTTTCATGTCTTTAGGCTTCTCACAAAGCCATAAGCCCTTAATCGCTTAGATTCTGACTTAGGTTAATTATTACGGAAGTCCAACTTCATCAATCTAGGGTCCTCAAACCCATAACTCCGTTCTGTATGAACAATATCGTTACTGTTCTCGGAAACCCAGAATATCTGGATATATGTCGGGGCCATATCCGGATATCTCATATCTGGATATCATATCCAGATATCAATATCCAGATATTTTGCGACAGAATGCAGTTCTGCATTTCACGAGATATCATTCCCAAAGGTTGCTCTTTTCACGATTTCAGAAGCTTAAACATGCATTTCTAGGTGTGTTTAACCTTACTCAACCTTAAGTTATCAACTTTAGTTCATTACATGCATCAAGACTTCATTTTTAACTAAAGAAACTCAAGAACAAAGATGATGACCATACCCCAAGCTCAAAACAGATGTGAATGATGCTCTTGGAGTTCACAAGTAAGCTTCAAGGTTCTGTCTCTCAAGGTACACGGAAATGGTGATCCAATGTTGGTTCTTTGCACCAAAGATCACTCCTTGGAGCTCCCACAACCAAGAAAATGGCTCCCTCTTCACCAAGTCAAGAAGTCAGCCCACTCTCCCTACCCAACAGTGGCTGAACCCAGAAAAGGAGAGTCACCAGCCCTCACAAGGCTACCTTACATTATCTTTGGGTGTTTAGGTGAAGGTTCAAGGAAGAAAAATGGTCACAAGGCTCACAAAAATGGAGGAGGAAGCAATGGAATATTGTCACACTGGTCAGCCCCTCCAAGAAGGTCACGTAGCAGCTGGTATGGCCTAGGGTTTTGGGCCAAGTTATGTATCTATAGCGGTTTAAGTCTTAATCGCACTGTATTAGCGCTAATAGCTACGCTTAGCAATTTAATCTCAAACTTAGGATTCTTAACCTACTCATTTTTCTAAGATTTTTCATATTTTTATTTTATTTTTCGCAGCACCTTTTCGGTATGCGCTTTTACATAGCCAGTATCAGTTCTGGCACCAGTTCTCATTATTTTGACTTGAAACTTGTTATGCCAGTCCTAAATATTTTTATAGTGACATATATATATACTTTTCATAATTTTTCGGGATACTTCATCGGTACGCATTTATACCGAGTAACAAAATCGGTATCTACACCTTTCGTCAGAAAAGCGACTTTCAGCATTCTTAATCACTTACTATAATTATTTACGCTTTCTCATAATTATTAGGGTCAATTATGGAATTATTTTCTAATTCTCATATTTATTTAATTATCTTCCTTAATTAACGGCGAGGGTCCTTACATTCACCCCACCTTTTTAAGGATTTTGTCCTGAAAATCAGAAACATACCTGTCTTGGAAGTCGGGATACTGCCGGAGAAGCTCATCCTCTCACTCCCAGGTACACTCCTCAGGAGTTCTTCCAGTCCATTGTACTTTGACCATCAGAATGATCTTGCTCCTCAGCTGCTTCTCGCCACGATCGAGAATCTTGAGTGGTCCGACGGGAGTTTTTAGGTTCTCCCGAACCTCCACATCATCCGGTTGCACCACGTGCGACGGATCCGCTACATACTTCTGAAGCTGAGACACGTGAAACACGTCGTGGATGTTGGCCAAGTTCGGAGGCAAGGCAAGCCGGTAGGCAATAGGTCCTACTCTACCAAGTATCTGGTAGGGCCCAATGAATCGCGAGCTCAACTTCCTCACTCCGAGTGCCCGATCAACACCGGTGACGGGTGAAAGTCTCACAAATACGTACTCTCCCTCACCGAACTCCAGTGGACGATGCTTGACATCGTAGTAACTCTTTTGGCGATTCTGCGCCTGCTTCAGTTTTTCCCTGATCAACTGGATCTGCAGGGTAGTATCTTGGACAAAGTTCAAGCCAAACAACTCCTTATCTCCAACCTCAGACCAGCAGGTAGGAGTCCGACACCTCCTACCATACAACGCCTCGTAGGGTGCCATGCCCAGGCTAGCATGGAAACTGTTGTTGTACGAAAACTCAACCAATGGTAGGTATGTATCCCATGCTGAACCCTGCTCCAAAGTGCAAGCCCTCAACATGTCCTCCAATGTTTGGATGGTCCGCTCAGTCAGTCTGTCAGTCTGAGGGTTATAGGTTGTACTCAATCGCAACTGAGTACCAAAAGCTTCCTGCAGCGCCTCCCAGAACCGAGATGTGAACTTCAGGTCCCTATCACTGATGATACTCTCGGGAACCCCGTGAAGTCTCACAATCTCGCGAACATATAGTCTGGCCAACTGCTCAGTAGTGAAGCTAACCTTCACCGGAAGAAAGTGGGCGGACTTCGTCAATCTGTCCTCAATGATCCAAATAGAGTCACAACCAGCCTGAGTCTTCGGCAAACCCACAACGAAGTTCATGGAAATGCTCTCCCATTTCCATTCCGGAATCTCAAGAGGTTGAAGTTTACCAAACGGCTTCTGGTGTTCTATCTTCACCTTCTGGCAAACCAAACACTTGGACACGAAAACAACTATGTCCTTCTTCATGCCCGGCGGCCACCAGTATTTCTCTTCAAGTCCTGGTACATCTTTGTAGCACCAGGGTAAATAGTAAACTGGCCCTTATGAGCCTCTGTCATCACCTCAACAGTCAAAGGACCTCGAGGAACCACAATCCTCTTCTGGAAGGTCAACAAACCATCCTCATTCCAAGACACTCCGTCCTGGTTCTTCACATAATCTAGGCACTCCCTCTGCACTTGCGCCTCTTTGATCTTTTCCATGAGCTCGTTCTCAACTTGCACAGTTTCCATTTCGAGAAGTGCACCTCCAAACAAAGAGGTCACTGTCAGATCTTGAAACTGCTCATTGTAATCACCCATAGTCAAACTAGATAGACTCATGAATTTCTGACTCAAAGCATCAGCTACAACATTGACCTTGCCAGGATGGTACTTCAACTCAAAGTCGTAGTCCTTCAGATACTCCATCCATCTCATATGTCTCATGTTTAGCTCTTTCTGATCAAACAAATACTTCAAGCTCTTGTGATCACTGAACACGGCAAACTTCATGCCATAGAGATGATGCCTCCAAATCTTGAAAGCAAACACAATCGCAGCCAACTCCAAATCATGAGTCGGGTAGTTCTCCTCATGAGGCTTCAACTTCCTCGAAGCATAGGCAATCACCTTGCCCAGCTGCATCAACACACAGCCCAACCCCTTTCCGGAGGCGTCAGTGTACAACTCAACTTCCTCAACAGGATCAGGAAGGCCCAACATAGGTGCAGTAGTCAGTCTCTCCTTCAACTCCTGAAAACATTCCTCACACTCGTGAGTCCACACAAATGGTGTCTCCTTCCGGGTAAGGCGAGTCATTGGCAGAACCAACATGGAGAATCCCTTGATGAACCTCCGGTAGTAACCTGCCAAACCCAGAAAACTCCTCACCTCAGTAACCGTCTTGGGCCTCTCCCAATCTAACACGGCTTCAATCTTGTTCGGATCCATTGCAACTCCCTCAGCAAAATTCACATGCCCAAGAAACTTCACAGACTTGAGCCAGAACTCACATTTCGAAAGCTTAGCATAATGCTTTTTTCTCCTTCAGCACTTTCAACAAAATCCTCAAGTGCTCAGCATGCTCTTTCTCTGTCTTGGAGTAAATCAAAATATCGTCTATGAAGACGATCACAAACTGATCCAGATACGGCTGGAAAATCCTGTTCATGTAATCCATGAACACTGCGGGTGCATTAGTGAGTCCGAACGGGATCACCAAATACTCATAATGATCGTATCTCGAACGAAACACGATCTTAGGGACATCCTCCGGTTTCACCCGAATCTGATAGTATCGGGACCAGAGATCAACCCTCGAATACACACAAGCGCCTTTCAGCTGATCCAACAGATCATCAATACGCGGAAGGGGATACTTGTTCTTGATTGTCACCTTGTTCAGTTGCCTGTAATCGGTGCACAATCACATAGTCCCATCTTTCATTTTCACAAAGATGACCGGTGCTCCCCATGGAGACACGCTCGGTCGAATGAAGTCTTTCGCTGAAAGATCTTCAATATGCTTCTTCAGCTCAGCCAACTCTGGTGGTGACATCCGATATGGAGCTAGTGAAATAGGCCCCACTCCAGGCAACAAGTCAATGGAGAACTATATCTCCCGCTGTGGCGGAAACTTAGGAATCTCCTTAGGAAACACGTCGAGGAATTCCCTCACCACAGGAATGCCAACGATATCCTCCTGTGACCCACTCACCAAACCTCCCAACATGACATATCCAAATGCCCCTGCTCTCAAGGCTCTCCTAGCCTGCAGCAATGAAATAAAAGGCGAGGAACTGGTTGTGGAATCACCCGGAGACATCACAACTCGCTTGGCGCAACAATCAATCATCACACAATTCTTGGATAACCAATCCATGCCAAGGATGATCTCCAAGTTAGCCATCGGCAATCCAATCAGATCTACCGAAAAATCACGGCCATCCCACTAAAACACGATATCTCAATGAACAGTGGAGGTAACACACTTTTCTGCAGTGGCGGTGGTCACCCGCAACGGTGGAGAAAGCACAGCAATGGGCAATTCAAGCCCCACAGAAATCGGGGTTGCAATAAATGAATGCGTAGCCCCAGAGTCAAACAAGACATCAACAGAAGATCCACCAATGGAAACAGTACCTCTGACAAGGTTTGGAGCTCGGTCCGACTGCTGGCGATCCAACGTATACACATGGCTGGTAGCAGGTGGCACTGCAGGTGCTGCTGTAGGTGGAAGGGGAACCATCTGAAGTGGAACTGTATGTATCACTGCAGCTCTCGCCGTCGATGACGGACAATCTCGGGAATAGTGACCCTCCTTGCCACACTAGAAACAAATCAACTGGCCGGTAACACACGACCCCACATGAACCTTCCCACATCCCATGCATCTGGGAGTATGAGGTCTCGCTTTACTCCTCTGAGTCGTAGTCCTCTTGAACTGACTTGGTGCTTGCATAGCCGCCAATTGCTTCCCTTTGCCTTTGCTAGCAAACTTTCTGTCCCTCCAGGGAGTGGAACTACCAGTTCCTTTCGTCTCAACAATCTTGGCACTCTTGGACTTACTCGTAATGCAGACATCCTCAATGTCCTTACACTGCTGTACCAGTGTGCCAAAATCTCTCGATGCTGCTCCAGCAATACGCTCTGCAATCTCCTCACTAAGTCCCCTACGAAACTTAGCAGCCAAAAAGGTCAGAGTAGGCACAGCCATCCGAAAATGAGCGAACTTAACCAGCTCATTAAACTTCGCCAGGTACTCGTCAACAGACATCGAGCCCTGCGCCAATCTGTCAAATTCCCCGTGCTTCCTCTCCTGCGCATCATAAGGGAAGTACCTCCCAAGGAAACAGTCCTCAAGGAATGGCCATGTCATAACATGACCCTGCATCTCATATGCGTGAGAGGTGTTCATCCACCACTCATGCGCGTCTTCCTCCAGCATATACGTGGCGAACATCAACTTCTGCGGGTCGGTACACTGCATGACCCGAAAGATATTCTCCAACGCCTGTAGCCATCTTGCCGCAGCAATAGGATCATATGATCCATCAAAGGTAGGTGGCTTATGCTTACGGAAAGAATTAAGCCGACGGTCTATCACGTCACGGTCCTTAGCAGGCTCCAAGTAGGGTTCCATCACCCCAGTAATATGACCAGTGCCCTCAACATGACTATAGCTATCGTCCTGCAGACTAGGTGGAGGCGATGGTGGTGGAGGAAACTGACCCTCAGTGCGGCCAACCCTCTTCTCCTCCAACATGACCCTCATCATGGTCATGTTCGCCAGCCTGTTTGCCTCAAGAACATCTTTTGTGGCCTTCCGGTTCGCCTCTCGAACGACGTCCATCATTGCCAAGTTGGCCAATCTAGTGGCCTCCTGATCGGCTAGTCTACCACCTGCATCTCAGCTAATGCAGTCAGGACAGGATCCGGCCAATCCTCAGAGGTCTCGCAGTTTCTCCTAGGTATTACCATGACTCTGCACAAGTTACACAAAGAATGAGTTGATCAGGCCCACGCAATGTGGTCACACATGCATCATAATAGCAAAACCCATCAGAGGAAACACACAAAAGAGAGTCGCAACCAAAACCTCCTAAGTTATCGCAATACATACAGGCTTTTCCCTAGAAAGTGCTCTGATACCATACAATGTAACACCCTGTGTATACCCAGTTTGTTATCATGTCATCGTATTAAGCCACGCTTAATTTAAAATTGCGGAATATCTTTTTCTTTTCAATTATGACGTCATTATCATTACCAAGTTGAATTACTTAATTCATTTTCAAAACATTGCCTGTATGTAATTGCATAAGACAGCTAACTGAAATACCTCAATATATAATTAACAAGTGAGTATCTATGTCACGGATCTACAACACATAGTTCGGACAATATCCTGATACATTATTACAACTCGAATTTAAACTAAGACATAGTCAAGTCAACGTGGCATGGACAATCCCCATGCTCACCAAATAAAACAACATAACCAACAGAGTTTCATCTCAATAATTCATAACATGAAGCTAATAGCATAATAGCAACAAACATGATCCAGCATCCAAACATAATCAGCATAAGCAGAAATATCAGCTAAGCTCCGGCCTCCTGCCGCCAGAGGTCTCAACCCCCGCATTACCTGAACCTGAAATATGTGCCCCAAACGTGGGGTGAGATCTATAAACAGAAATCTCAGTAAGACAAGGGGTCCTCAAGGATCTTCTACCCCAAGCTCATTTACATGTGCAATATAAGTTCTAAAATAAGTAATTCAATATCAGTTCCAAAATCAGTGCAATGCAGCAGATACTCATGTCATGTGTGTTATAACTATTCCACTGATCAGAGAAGTGCAGGAATATGTCTATTACCCACACAGTATGCGCTCATGTTGTACCTGCCCATAGGAACTTAATCCCGTCTAGGCGAACACCACATACATATCATAGGAATTTGCACTTAACAGCTCAATAGCATTTCAATAAAATAATACATGGAAATACATCATGCATATAAACCATCCCCCTATGCGATATGGTGGAACAAACAATGGCTAAAGCGAGGACACGAAAGCTTACCTTGCAAGCTAACTATCCAAGCCAAGAGTCCAACCAAGCTCAAAGCCCAAACACAGCTGAATCACAATCTGTTTTGGATCAGCAATCATATCAACAACCATAGCTCATAAGCATATAACATAAAGACAACGCTTCTCTTTCACGTTTCATGTCTTTAGGCTTCTCACAAAGCCATAAACCCTTAATCGCTTAGATTCTGACTTAGGTTAATTATTACGGAAGTCCAACTTCATCAATCTAGGGTCCACAAACCCAAAACTCCGTTCTGTATGAATAGTATCGTTACTGTTCTCAGAAACCCAGAATATCTGGATATATGTCGGGGCCATATCCGGATATCCCATATCTGGATATCATATCCAGATATCAATATCCGGATATCATATCCGGATATTTTGCGACAGAATGCAGTTCTGCATTTCGCGAGATATCATTCCCAAAGGTTGCTCTTTTCACGATTTCATAAGCTTAAACATGCATTTCTAGGTGTGTTTAACCTTACTCAACCTTAAGTTATCAACTTTAGTTCATTACATGCATCAAGACTTCATTTTTAACTAAAGAAACTCAAGAACAAAGATGATGATCATACCCTAAGCTCAAAATAGAGGTGAATGATGCTCTTGGAGCTCACAAGTCAGCTTCAAGGTTCTGTCTCTCAAGGTACACGAAAATGGTGATCAAGGGTTGGTTCTTTGCACCAAAGATCACTCCTTGGAGCTCCCACAACCAAGGAAATGGCTCCCTCTTCACCAAGTCAAGATGTCAGCCCACTCTCCTTACCCAACAGTGGCTGAACCCAGAAAAGGAGAGTCACCAGCCCTCACAAGGCTACCTTACACTATCTCTAGGTGTTTAGGTTAAGGTTCAAGGAAGAAAAATGGTCACAAGGCTCACAAAAATGGAGGAGGAAGCAATAGAATAGTGTCACACTGATCAGGCCCTCCAAGAAGGTCACGTAGCAGCTGGTATGGCCTAGGGTTTTGGGCCAAGTTATGTATTTATAGCGGTTTAAGTCTTAATCTCACTGTATTAGCACCAATAGCTACGCTTAGCAATTTAATCCCAAACTTAGAATTCTTAACCTACTCATTTTTCTAAGATTTGTCATATTTTAATTTTATTTTTCGCAGCACCTTTTCGGTATGCGCTTTTACATAGCCAGTATCAGTTCTGGCACCAGTTCTCGATATTTTGACTTGAAACTTGTTATGCCAGTCCTATATATTTTTCTAGTGACATATACATAATTTTCATAATTTTCCAGAGTACTTCATCGGTACGCATTTATACCAAGTAGCACAACTGATATCTGCACCTTTCGTCAGAAAAGCGACTTTCAGCATTCCTAATCACTTACTATAATTATTTAAGCCTTCTCATAATTATTAGGGTCAATTATGGAATTATTTCTTAATTCTCATATTTATTTAATTATCTTCCTTAATTAACGGTGAAGGACCTTACATAGTTCTACACATTCGTAGTGTGTTACCACTTTCAGATGTGGAGCCTCCTGATAAAAAATAGTGGTGTTTGGGTTCTGGGGAATTGGTCTCAGTTCGGGTGCTATACACTTTACTTAGTGGTTCTCATGATTTGTAGCAGATGGGTTGGACTGATTGGTGTTGGTCTAAAATTTGGAAGTGGAATGGTCCTTATCGGTTAAAAATTCTTCTATGGAAGATTGCTTACGGTAAATTATCCACTAAAATTTGTTTTGCTTCTTGATCTAATGGAGACAGCACTTGTCTTGTGTGTAGGAAAGAGGATGAAACAGTTCTTCATGCTTTAAGAGATTGTTCGGTGATTCGTGAATTATGGTGCACTTTTATTCCGTTATCTTTACATGAAGATTTTTTCAAGGTGATTTACAATATTGGCTGTGTGAAATTTGGTTCCTTGAGAAGCTAGATATTTTCAATTGGACTTCCTTTTTGTTAATTTCCTATATCATATTTGGTTTTGGTGAAATCAGGCTGCTCACTCTCTTATGGTGGTGGCTCCATTATCGCATTTTGTTGCTTTTATACAACGATAATTTGTGGACATGAAGGATATTTTTACTTCTGAACTTCCTTATCTGGTGGATATTTTAGTCCGTTGGGAATCTCCAACGTTTGGTTTTATTAAGCTTAATACGGATAGTGCTGCAAAAGGAGCTCCTGGTGCCGCTGCTTGTGGGGGGTTTATTTTGTAATTGTTACGGAGCTTGGCTCGTGGGTTTTTGTCTCGCATTGGAATCTTTAATGCGCTTACTGCAAAGTTTTGGGGGGCTTGAAATGGTCTTAATTTAGCTTGGCAGAGAGGTTGGCGTCATCTAATTCTTGAGAGTGATTCCACTTTGATGGTCGCTTTGCTCACCAAAAGTGGTGATGCAGCTCGTGTGTCTCATTTGGTGACTCAGATACGAGCACTTCTTAATCATGACAAGCAGGTTTCAGTAGTTCATGTTTTTAGAGAAGCAAACAACTATGTTGACTTTTAGCTAATTTTCCTCTAAATAATTCTGGCATAACAGATGATACTATCTACAATGAGCCTCCTGGTTCGCTGAAGCTTCTTCTCCAGATGGAAATGACGGGCATTTCTCACCCACGAAGAGGAAAGGGCTAGTCTTTTTATTTTTATGTCTTAGTTTGTTTTTTCTCTGTTTTTCTTTTCTTGTATAAAAAAATGTGTATAATTGGAAAATATTTTCAGTAATTCTGTAATACTGAAGATTAAGTACATCAGTTACAAAAGGTTGCAAAATATTTTGGTTGTACTTATTTTACCTTTCCCTTTATAGTAATTACTGTCACAAGGTTCCAATTTTTTTATTAAAATAAATATTCCCTCCTTCGCTCACAGTTTTATTTTAGGAAGTACTGACATTAAAAAGGTACGCTGGTCTAACACATGTTAATTGAATAATGGTTTAAATTCTTTTGGACTATCGTTGTCTCTATATCAATTAATGGTAAGAAACAATGACTTACAATTTCAGGCCTCGCAATTTATTTATCTACTCGATATATTAAAGCACTAATAAAGAGAGAGAGAGAGAGAGAGAGAGAGAGAGAATATTCTTCGCAAACCTTGGTACGCCATTATCAGAAGCTCATAACCACAACAGCTATCTTTGACAATATAATATAGGCCAAAATTCTATCACAAAAAATCCATCGCAGATTCCCTCGCAGTTTCGCCGCAAGTCCGCTGCAAATTGTTACGAAATTATATTTCGCCGCAATTTTGGGATATTTGCGATGGGAAATTTTACGACGGGAAATAACATCGCAAAACAGGGGAGGAAAACATGCGAAGGATATATGATGTTAAACCCTCGCAAAGTGCGATGAAATTTTCTACGGTGGTATCATACGAGGGAATTTGCGACGGGTTGGTGCTTGAATTTTATGTCGAATACCTATTTTCGTCACAGATAGTGACCTATAATGTAATTCTTTAATTGTTTACAATTTTTTGTATGTTGACCCTAATTTAATTTAAATGCTCTTCCCTCTTATTAGTATTTATTTTTCACTTATCGTTAAAATTATTATGTCGTAATCTTTGTAACTACTTTTGAATCTCCTCATCTTGTGCCTTAATTAATACGCCTTTGGATTCCAAATTTTCCAACTGAAGGTACAAAATGTGCATAGTTAACCTCTTCATTTTGTAAATAATCTGACACATATCTTCTATAAATGCAACATAGACGACAAATGACATGATCGTTGGTAATGGTTCTTTATCTTTGGGATTACAAGTCTAGGTCGGCTTCAAAAATGCAAAAGGCATAGGGAATTCAAGAAATTATGCAATAGTAGTACGTACTATACATAGTCATAGATTTTATTTCAACAAATAACTTGGAGACATCAAGCTTTCATGATATGGAGTTTCACATATTAGGTGAATGAGCAGGTGCCAGACCATATAAGTGATCCATCCAGGCAACTCGATGGCTGGACCTCGAAATCAGTCTTCAGCATGTCAAGATGGAGAGGATTTATGAAATAGGATCTTGTGAAGTAATCAAACTTAGTATATACTGCAACATCATGGAGAATATCAACAATATCTTCACATGAGGATGAAGAGTTGGTCTAGTATCATTTCGGTCGATACATACCATGATGTGTAATTTCCATCTAATGCCCCGATAAGTCATGGTATCTCAAACAATAGACAGATGCCTGTAAAATGCCTGTAATTGACACAAGGACCATAATTAATAACTTCAATTCAATTCTTCCACGCTTAATATAACTTCTTCATGACGCATTTTCATAATTAATAACTTCATTATCAACATCATCATCATAGGTTTGTACTGATTGGGTCATCTGTACTATAAAGTCAGACTCTTAGTGAGACTTTTACAAAGTATTTCATAGTAAGACTTCATGACAATAACATTCTCATGAAATATTGTACTGTCTGGATCCTTTGTACCTCGAGCCACACATCTAAAAGTGAAATATGTTTAATTTTTGTGATGAATTAAGACTTCCATTGCAACTAGCGACGAATTTAGCTGTGGATATAAGGAATTTGAGATGGAAGTATAAGTCCATTGCTTGTTGAAATTGGCGGGAAAATGTGCACCAACATTTTGTGATGGAATATTCCATTGCAAGTTTAAATTATATTGGCGGTCTTTTTAAAAAATCAAAATTAAAAAAATGTGCCACATATTGCATCGGAATCCAAACCCATCACAATCTACCACAGAATTTGTGATAGAACATGAAATAATGCGATGGTCAACTAAGCGATT
This sequence comes from Gastrolobium bilobum, assembly GCF_033153095.1. Classification (NCBI taxonomy): domain Eukaryota; kingdom Viridiplantae; phylum Streptophyta; class Magnoliopsida; order Fabales; family Fabaceae; genus Gastrolobium; species Gastrolobium bilobum. The sequence goes on along the minus strand of NW_026895170.1, from coordinate 26,101 downwards.
GGAAGGATTTATGGGGCATTAATGAAGAGTTTGCGATGAATTTTACAATTAAAAATAAAGGATGTGACTGTCAACGAAGAGGCTCAACATTTGGTTATGACTATTTACGACATTTTTGCGAGGGAAATTGTTTCCGTCATAATTTGCGGCACAATTTAAAGTGGCACGCAACTATATGTGTGTAATTATGATTATTAATTACACTTTTGCGACAGATGTTGATGCCAAAAGCACATAGAAAGTATGGCGAAATAGAAACTTAGGATTTTCAGAAAAGAGTAATCCTCTGGTTCTCAATTTCTAATAACAAATTTCTACTCCTACAATAAAGGTCTCAAGTGCTTTTTTAGAAACTAATTACAAATTGTACCAAACTTAAAATCTAAAATCCAAAATCTAAAATCCTAAAAAAAAGAAAAATTCCTAAAATAAATATACAGGTAATTAGCTTATTAAAATAAATAAATAATAATAATTAAATCATACAAAATATATCCCAAATCTTAGATCTCAAATCATGCCAAATGTGTTACTTTTCTTTTCTTTCCAAATAAATCACAATCATATCTGCTACTTCATTTGGACTTAGATTTGATCGTAATTTGTTATATTTCAAATTACTGCTTCTCTTAACAATTGGGATATACTTTCTAGGCCACAATTATTGTTGAGTCAGAGCTTCTTGAACTAATAGTTGGGTCTCTACAATGGGAAAACTGTAAATGCATCATTCTCCTCTACTAGGAAAAAATTGTCCTCGAATCTTATTTATCTTCATTGTATCAATCTCTTTACGTAAAAACTCAATGGAGAATTCTTCCTCTATTAGATCTTCATCATTAGATTCTCCATAAAATTTATCATAAAATGGATTATCACCATAAACTAAATTTTATTCATAAGATGGATTATCATTATAAATCGGATTATCATCATAAATTATGTTATGATTGTAGACATCAGAGTCATGACTGTTGATTTGCATCTTGATATCATGAAAAGTGGATTGATTTCTAGGCCGTCTAGGCCGTATTTTCCATTTTTGTCCCTAGTTTAGAATCCACAAAGGGTTGACATCCGCCTCTTTGTCATCATATGCATCCTCTAATTCTATTCATTCTTTGGATTGAATGTCCAACTTTGTCCATGCAAGTCGCCGCTCTAAATCTTGGATTTTCATGCTTTACGCCTCCACAAGTCGTCGTTTCAAAATTTGAATTTTCTCGTTATGCGCTCGCACTTGTTGTTGCTCCAAATCTTGAATTTTCTTGCTTTGTGTCGCACAATTAGTTGCTCCAAAACTTGGATTTTCTTGTCAAACTTCTTCTCAAGTTGTCGCTTCAAATTCTAGATCCGCCTTCCAAGTTCTTCATTTTCTATGTCACGCGGGTCTATTTGACGCCGTTGTCTGTCTTCTTTAGGAATGAATCCACGCCTCTTGCCTTCACGTTCTGCCATCAACGACCTTTATAACCTAGTGCTCTGATACCAAATAATCTTGAAAGCGTATAGAAAATAAGGCTAAATAAAAAGTTAAAATTTTCCCAAAAGGAGTAACTCTCCGGTTCTTAATTTCTAAGAACAAAATTCAACTTCTACAATAAGAGTCTCAAGCTCCCTTTTATAGACTAATTACAAATTTAACCAAACTTTAAAATTTAAAATATAAAATTGTAAAAATAAGAAAAATTCTTAAAATAAATATAGCGGTTATTAGCTTCTAAAAATAAATAAACAATTACAATTAAATCATTCAAAGTATGTCTCAAATCTTAGATCTCAAATCATGCCAAATGTTTTGTTTTTCTTTTATTGTAAAACAAATCACAATCATATCTACTGCTTCATTTGGACTTAGATTTGATAGTAATTTGTTATATTTTAAATTACTGTTTCTTTTAACAATCGGGCCACAATTTTGGTTGACTCTGAGCTTCTTGAATCAATGGTTGAGTCATGTGCAATAGGCCAACTATAAATGCATTAGATATTTGACATGAACTGTCGAACCCACGCAAATTACCGAGCTTTAGATTTGTAGTGATAGGGCAACTCAGATTGTCTCCTAAAGAACCTGCTAGAAATAAAAAACGCTCTGTAACAATAGAATACAAAAAGAAAAGGGGGATTTTGTTGATTTGAAATTTAAATAAGAACAGAATTGAATTTGGGATTTTAAATATCAGAATTAAAAGCAATCAACCTAAGAACTTTGGTTTCATTAATTTATTTCGTCATTGGATAAAAATAAAATTATCAATTTGTGATTAACCCCAATTGAATTCGGAATCATCAAATTCAATTGGAAACCCTCTCTAGACTATCGCCTAGCATTTGGTTGAATATAATATTTCAACTATGCAATCGCAGTAGTTTTAACCTGTTCAACTTATGTTCATCGGGTTAATTAATCTGACCATTAGATCTAATGATCAATTTTCCTTTATATAATGCAATCGCATTATTCAGTTTGAATACCTACAATCACATGATATTCAAACTGAATTGGAAAAAAATGAAATTGATTAAAAAGTTAAAACAGATCCTCCGAAATAAACTAACGAACCTTTAACCCTTAGATTGATTAAAGGTATTTAGCCTAGAATCGCGAGATTAAACATCATTCAAAATAAAATAAAAGGAGAAGAAGAAGATGAAGAGAAAAGAGCGCAAAATTTCGAATTTCCAAGAGAAAACTCAAACAATCGTATATCTCAAAATCTGACTGCCGAAGGGTTTCTTAAAGTTTTCCTTAAATAACCCACATTCAGAACGGGTTAGGTTCCACCACTTTGGCCCATTCATAAAATAAAAAATTAATAAAATAAAATAAAAACTTAATAAAATAAAATAAAACATTAAAACATGGCCTTGGGCCCTAAACACATTGGGTTCTAATTTAATTTACTAGTCCAAATGTCAAAATAAATTTCCAACAAAACATGTCCATATTGGGATCAGGTTTCGACCATCTTCTCGTTCGAATTGGGCTTCAATAGCTGAAGTAGCGATTGTATCCCTTTCTGTTAGCTACAAAACGCAATAAGAACAGAGTCAATCGGACATCTGTAGAGTGAGATATGGCTAAAATACGAAAGTAGTGTAAATTTAGAAAATTTTGACGAAAATCAATTAAACTCAATTAAAATCTAGAATTCTGATTTGACCCAAAAAACCTTTATTTAACTCAATTAAAACATGATGGTCATGCATATGGGTGGCTATCACTACTATTATGTTTGTGACACTATGCATGCTGACACTAGTAATTATGATTGTTTGGAAGCAAGGAATAATAAAGGCCATTATATGTCTGCTACTGTTTTGGATCAATTGAACTATTTTTCATCTCAGCTTCTATCTACAAAGTTTTTGAAGTGGAGGATTTAGTCTCAAAAGCAACACACTCCTCAGCCAAACACATTTAGGGAGGCAATGAATATGGTCTCACAGGTTTCATGATCACTCTTCTTTATACACTAATATACCATTTGATTACCTGATATACATTGTAATGCCATATTGTGATTTTTCATTCAATGGCATTTTTTTTCTAGTCATTTGATCTCTCCCCTATACCATGTTTTGTTAGTTGCTGTAAGGACTCAACTTTATTTTAAGTTTGGGGTGATTTAAATGCTAGTTTATTTGCTGTATTTTGAGTAAGTGGTCAACTATGCATGCTATTATGCTGAAATTTGATAAAAATTTAAAATTTTGCATGCTTCCAAGATGCTGGTAGCTGAAGATACAATTTACCTGCTATAATTTAACATGACAACTACTACTGTACAGTTAATTATGATTGTCTTGAATCTTTTGTCGTTTGTGAGTTTGGTTCATTCTAGACAGCATTTAGACAAGCAAAAACCCACATAATATGCCATGAGAGATATTACAATTTCAGTTTAGGCTAGTTCATATTGTTGAACCACTGAATAAAAACCCCGGTGAACATTAGAGCCTAAACACTTATACTTTCTTGTTGAGTGATCATTGTGCAATGATGTCTTGAATTTCACATTACACCTAGACGACTAGTATGCCAACTTTTGTGTGATAAGGGCATTGTTTGATTTGTAAGCCATTGAGCCAAAAAACCACACTTTTATTGGTCCATTGCACCCTATTTTGAGCCTTGGCCTATTCTTTTCTGTTTATGCAACCTATGAATTTTACAGCCTATATCCCCAACCAACCCTATATTGGAAAGCCGTAGTCTTTGACTAATTTTTCCTTAGGCTAATTAGACAAAAGAGTAAGGCAGGGGAAGGCTTGCTTGCTGAAAAAGGTGAAGTAAAAGGAAAGGAAGGAAAAGATAAACATGTGGAAGTTGTAACCAAAGTAAAAAAAAAATAGAAAGAAAAGGTTGAGATGGGATGAATTGGAAAAGAAAGCTATAAAAAAGAAGAAGAAGAAGGGAAAGACAGTAAAGAAGAAGATGAATATAAGAAAAGATGGCTGGATGAAATAGGTAAGGAGAGTAAAAAAAAGAAGAAGCAAACTTCCTCCAATCATTAGTAAAAAAAGTATTTTTGGAAGACTATTCAGATACTATAGGCAATCCATAGTAAACCAAGTGACTTGAAAAATAATGAACCTAGCCCAGCCCCATTACAAGCTTAAAAGACCCTTTGATAGAAGTGGCATACTAGACATCAAGTGTCTAGGCAACAATGTGAGTAGGAGGCATTAATGCATCAGTGATATGAGTGATTCACCATGTTAAAAAAAGAGAAAGTGATGAGTGAGCTTGATAGGAAAGGATTTCAGTGAAAAATAATTGAATTAGTCTATGCTGTAAATTGTAATTGATTTAGTGTGCATTGAACTTGGTGTACTGTTTCATTAACTGCTGATTTAGATTGAATTAAATAACTGAATTGATAGGGAATTAATGACAATATTTCTGAATGAGACTAGTATTTTTCATGTGTGATGAAGTAGGAGAATATTGTAAGCACTAAGACTTAATTGGTTGATTGACTGATTAATTGACTTGATAACAAAGGAATTAAACTGACAATGTGCTCGACATTTCCTTGTTTGCTTGAGGTCAAGCAATAGCCTAAGTTTGGGGTATTTTAAATTCTACTTAAATTACTGGTAATTCTCCTATATTTTCTGGGCTGAATTTTGTCAAAGTGCAGGTAAGATTGCTAAACCTAAAAAAGTAAGCCTAAGTTGGTAAAAAGGGGTAGAAAAAAGCAATTTAATTTTTCACTTATTATTTTTATTTATTTTCATATTTTACCTGCAGAAAAGGACACATGGCAGATCAAAAAGAATAAAGAAGATGAGATGCCAATGTGAGGACCATCAGATGCTTGTTTGATCTAGTGGACAGCATCTATTTGAAGTTTTAGTTTAAGTAAAAGTCTCCGTTTGTAATAGAACTCAGAATTTTTTTTTTCATTTTATCAATTTTTGATTTTAAAAGCGCTTAGTTTTCTTTGTAAATTCTTGGAGATACATGCACAAGGAAGGACTTCATTCTTGAAGGGATTCAAGAGAAGAGATTTTTGCATGCATGCTTTTGGATCCGTAGCATCGTGGTTAAGTTTTTCTTAGTTGTAGCAATTTGAATTTGAAGAATCAAATTGGTCTGTACCTTTAACTCTTACTGTTTCTGATTTTTGTGAATGAAGAACATGTTTACTTTAATGTCGGAATTCATTTTTACTTTAATCTTCAACATGCACAACTAATTTCTTTTTCTAGAATTCTGATGAAGATGACAAGTACCCATTAATTGATTCAAACTGCTGTGCATGTTCTTAATGATTGATTGGTGAAACTTTCTTGGTTTGAGTTCTATGGGAATGGACTTTAACATTTCTTGCATGAGCTTGAATTAGGAAATTTGAATTTATGAATTTTATTAATTAATCATTCCAAGATTAGGGATAATCTGGGGTAGAAATTGATTACACATCATCAATGAACTGATTCAAGATTAAAGGATTAATTTGAATCATTTTCAGAACTGGTTTAGAAAAATTCAGTTAGGTTCTACAAAAATCAAGTTCCATCAAGATAGTTGCTATAGCAGTTAAAAAGCAGACATGCAATTTTTAAGTAAAAGTCATTGAAATCATAATTCTAGAGTTTTAATCTTGATTCTAAACTGTTTGAATACTTTGTACTTGTTGATTTCATATTCTGGTTATTATTTTTTAATCTCAATTTCAGCTAAGTGTATTTATTTTACTGGTTTGATTACTTGTTCAAGAAATTAGGAATAGAATAAATAAAGAATCTAAACAAACTGTTCCTTGAGAACGATCTTGATCTTCGGATCTATACCACCGACAAATTGGACCTTCATTTTTATGCTCTGGTCTACCTCATTCATTGTTCATAGTATTGATGCCATGTCAGGTGTTGATGTAGGATTGCTACGTCTTTGTTGTCTTCTTCTAGCTTGAAACGTCTTTTCATTCTCAGGATCAAAGTTCACTTCTTGCTCGGATGAAGAACTGCACATACCCTGCAATTAACACCTGAAAATAGAAAAAAAAGGGAGGTGAAAGAAAAGAAATAGAAAAAAGAGAGAATTTCTTCACTCAAATAAAAAGGTTTAAAGAAACTATCCCCGACAATGGCACCAAAAACTTGTTATGCAAATTGCAGTCAAAATAATAATCACACAAATACGCAAGTGGATGTGTCATAAGTAATAAAGGGATGTGTGAGTCTAAGTATCGTTTCCACGAGGATGATTTATAAAGCAATGATTACTTAAGTTAAGAAATCAAGAAAGGAATAATCTTTATCGATGGATTTGTGAAATAAAAAAAATTAAAAAGTAAAGAAAAATAGCAAACTAATTAAGTGATTAATGGATGTATGAGAAATAGATCAGGATCAATTTCCCTGATATAACAATATTGCAACGATGCTATTGCATAGACTTTATCAATTTCTAAATAGCAACTGATACTAATGTATGCTAGGCCTTTTGGCCAACCTAACATATATACCTAATAACTAATTCCCACGGGTATATGGATAAATTAATTACTAAATTCATTAAGTTTAAATCCTAAGGTTATGTGGTGTGAATAAGGTCTATCCATAAATTAACTAAGTTACTTTTTCACCTAATCAAACTAAGTTACTTTTTCACCCAATTAAGGTTATGTGATGTGGTACTACCTTCAGTCTTCCCAACATATTTTAATTCGTGGGGTAGTCATCCTTAAATAAGAAAATTGGTGGGTTACTTGGGCCTTAAGTTTGGGAGTGAAAGACCATGAATTATGTTGTTGCAGCTTTATCTTATCCTTATTTTCTTAGGCTATTGACACTTGATTGCTAAGGTCTTATCCTCTTGAATTAATATGAAAATATTGTTGCTTAAAGGATAGGAGCTTATCATCCTTGATTGTTGGGATTTGAAATGTAGTTTGATCTTCAAAAACTTCATTATCCCTTGCTTATTGGTGCATTATCCCTACTTTCTTGGGTTGTTGACACTTGATTGCTAAGGTCTTATCCTCTTGAATTAACATGAAATATTGTTGCTTAGAGGATAAGAGGTTATCATCCTTGATTGTAGGGATTTGAAATATAGTCTGATCTTCAAAAATGCCTTTATCACTTGCTTGTTGGCGCATTATCCTTTTGTTGGGAACACAACTAACTTTTTAAATTTGAACTTGAATTGTTCCCTTGTTCTTGTTGTTTTGCTGTCTCAATTGTTATATCATTACTTTACTCGTCAGCTTTTCTGCTACAACACTCGGGCATTAACTTTTCCTGCAAAGTAAAGTCACTCAACAAGTAATCTATTATTACACAAAATCAAGGATATTTGTCTTATTTTCCACACTTAGTTATCTAAAAAAACTTAATCATGAATATGCAACTTTTAGCTAAATATCATGCAAATAAGACAATTTATATGGAATTTATGCGGCAAATTCATTATGAAAATACTAAATTAACTCTCTTTTGGGAGAGTTAACACCCACATGATAGTCTTGGCTATTGGATGGTCACTAGGACAAGATTGGTCAAGGGTACGATAAGTTTATGGGTTAAGTTCTCTTTGTGGATATAAATATTTTTGATATAAATAATCACACATGGTCTCACTCACAAATAAGTTTTAAGGTCCGAGAGCACCCTAAATTTGGTGTTCCTCTCACAAGACCAATTTTTTCTTCCTTTTTTTATCCTTATTATTTTTTCTCCTTTTCATTTTACCCTCCCCATTTTCACAAAGGGACCACCCAATCAATAGTGGTCCCGAAGCATTAAAAATGTTCTTGTGCCCACTCTTGGTGTAGTTGCACGTTGGAAAATTAACAAGCTACCACTTTCATATTGTCCAGTGAGAAAAATGAAATAACAATTAGTATTAAAAAAATTATAAAAATAACAACTCATTCCCTAAACATTCTGATTCAAAACTATCCTTACAATATTTTGACACTGAAAAAAATGTTCAAAAATATTGCTAACAACATCCCAATTAATTAGTTGTACCAATAAAGAAAGAAAAAAAAAAGGCAATCGTTGTTAGATTTTTTAGGTGGTATGCGTTTTCTCTACTTAATAATAATATTGACTATTAATTATATGCTTGTTAATTCAGGCCATCCATCATATTGAAGTAGAGCAACCAACATGAGTGGTTCCATTTGCTAATTTTTATTCTTATATATTGAGAATTGAGTGCAGGGGGAGATGACTGATGAGATTTGTTAGCACTAAAATATATATATATATTTATTGTATTACTTTATGTTATTTTATATTTTTTTTGGGCTGTTAATAAATGATGTTGCAGGTCAATGAGGCCCAAAAGAGTTTTAGTTAAGGCTCAAGTAAAAAGAGAAGGTAAAAAATAGAAAAGAAGTATTTGACTTGTTTTCTTACATGTTTTATTTTAATTTTTACTTTCAGCTTAGAAGAAAAAATGCGGAAGGCACACGTGGGTCAATTGGAACCATTGGATAAAAAAAGGATGGACGGCTACTGATGAAAAGAGAATTTTTTTAGTTTTTAGTTAACTTTTGTGAGGGATGAAAGAATAGATCAAGTTTTAGTTTCAGAGTTTTACGTTTTCAATTTCTTTGTAAAATTTTCAGAGAATCTAAGTGTTGAGAGACATTGTGTAAAAGCTTAATGCATCACTCTTCAAGATCTCATCATCTCAAGCATTGACAACGCTGAAGGATCGAAGAAGTGCATGCAAGGGAAGATTCAAGATTCTAGCTTTAGTTTAGAATCGGTATTTTGTTTGAATAATTACTTGATTTTACTTTTTAATGCATGTTTTCTTTTTCTGTAATTCTTAATTTTCCGTTTCTAAACATGGGTTTCTAGTTCCTTTATTTTCTGGGTCTGTCAAAAATGATTGGATGAATATTTTCTGATGTGCATTGTTACTTTTCTTTCTTTCATTCGTTTGATTCTTTTACATTTTAACTCAAGAAATCCATGGGAATGGAACTTGAGTTTTTCAACAAAAAGAAATTGGAAAATGGACTTTTTGTTAAGTGTCAATTGAACCCTTTTGATTAGGGATAATCAAATGTGATTTCTGATCTAAATTTCTAGAAAGATTCAAGAAGCTTTGGGAAAAGTTCTTCTTGAGCCTTATTGTTGATTCTGGAAAGTTTCAACTAAACTTGTCGTAGCAACTCAGAAATTGAAATAAAGATGTTGTAGCACTGTACGAATTTGTAGTGATACAAATATTTTTGTCATCCATGATTTGAGATATACCCAGAATCCTTTTAATATTTGATAATCATTTTCTTACTTTCAGATCAGTTTTAATACTTGATAAGACTATAACAAAATTAATTGAGTTCTAATTCAAGAATCTTTAATCTAGAAAAATAAAAAGAAAATACTTCAACCTGTTCCCTGATAACGATAACTCTTTCTTTTGAAAAATTACAACCAACAGGGAAGACTTAGTAGGAGAAAGCAAAAAGAAAGTGAGCTTATCTCAACCTTTATGTCCCCACCATCCAAATTCTTTGGAGACAAGAAATTTGAACCACTAAAATTTTTTGAGAAAAATCTGAGCCACAGTCCCTTATATCAACTGGGAAGACTTAGTCTAATCGTGAAGGAGATAATTCAAAAGAAAATAATCAAATGGTTAGATACATGGCAAATTATTCTAAATTTGAAGATAAGAATCAAATTATTTCCAATCAAGTTTAGATGGTTAAAACATTGTTGGAGCAGGCATGTGGATAAAGAGAAAAATTTTATTTCTTACTAGATGTTGGATGAAAATGAAAAAAAAGTTAGTTGATTAGTAGTTAGTATATGTATTTGTCTCGTTAGAGCTTAGGCTAGTTTAGCATGTGTAACTCTTGTCTTGTTCAGTTTAATTTTTTGAATAGTTTTTAACTTGTCTTATGTGTGTGATGTTTTAGTAGTAGGTAGGAGCACCTTTCTTCTGTCATGTATTTTCGAGAAAAAAAAACCAATGGAAATATGTTCTGTGAAATAAGAAATAAAGAATTGAGTGAAGAGTTAAAGTGGCTCAGCTGTGCTGAGTGAACATTATGAGTGTGTGCAAATCACTAAGTTTGGGGTAAGTGTGAGCTGAGCGTTTACTTTTGCAAAAGGAGAGTTTAGCTGAGACTGTTTATTTTATCTCAAAGTTAACATGAAATGGGTAGGAAGTAGAATTGTTGATCAGGAAATTTCAACTCAATGAGCCCAATAAATTTTTTTACAGTGAAAATAATTTTTGTGAATTGGGTTTCTATAAATTAATTAGCCCAAATTAAATAAAAAAATCAGGGGATAAATAAAACCATTGTTTGAAATAAATTGGGCCATTCTTGCATACCAGCCCAATTATATTAAACCCTTATATTTTATTTTATTTTTGGAAATATTAAACCCTTATATTCTTACCCGCTTGATTTATTTCGTTTCATTCTGACAACGGTCAAATAAATAAATTTTATTTATTTTTCGTCTTTCATCCCTCCTACCTTCTTTTTGGAAAGGTGTTTCAGATGGTGGTTTTCAACCATTAATACGACTGTGCTAGTATCCAATAGCTTCTACCTAGAGAAACACAGTTTGACAAGACCACACCCTGTTCGATCAGAGCTTATCCGCTTTAATTGGACTGTACAAAAGAAAGAAAGGAAACTTTTCTTTCTTTTTCTCCTCACTCACCTAACCCTTCTCAGTTACCTGTAACCCTAATTTCAAGTTTTTATCTTTTCTCTCTTTATCTAATCCTTAACACCAGGTTCGTCCACTGGTTTGTACGCTTAAAATCTGATCAGAAAATTAAAGTGTTCCAACTTTGTTCGAGCGGGGATTCAAGTGTGTCGCACTACGCTGCACCGTAAAATCAAATCAACTCAACACGGATGAAGAACCGTCGTCAGGCTTCTTTGTCATCCTGCTCTCAGTCAACACGTTTTGGAGTTCTGCGCTCGTAGATTTTAATCGTGTATCAGGTTTGGTTTATGAATTTTATTTATTATTATTTAATTTTTTATTTTTTTTCAAACCTCATTTTTTTTCTCACCACTTTCCTCGCCATACCCACCGAACACATCACAACCCCATTTTCATGTCAACATGTGATTCAGATTTCATTTGAGCCATACCCATGTATCGGTTGGTGTTCTTAAGATTAGGCTAGGAGTCTGATTTGAGAATTTGGGTGGTCTAAATTAAAAAAAAAAAAACCCTAACCCCCTTTTATTAATTTTTAGTTTTTATTTTTCTTCTTTCGTCTAAAATATTAAATTTCTCCTTCCATTACAGATTTTATATATAAAATTTCTGCTATTTTATATATATATATATATATAGGGTCAGAATCATTTTACACCAGTGTAAGTTACACTCTCAATCTTGTCCGTTGATCCCACTTATATCCAATGGTTCTAATTTTTTAGTAATGTGAGCCATTGGATACAAGTGGATCAATGATCAAGATTGAGTGTAAGACTTCTAACTCTTACACCGGTGTAAGAATATCTTGCCCCATATATATATATATATATATATATATATATATATATATATATATTTTTTTATTTTTTATTATTTTTTGAATCCTTGCCATCACCTACCTGTATTTTCCTTATCCATCTTTTATGATGACTGATTTCTCTTTCCTATGTTCACTGAGTTAAGTAACCGTCTTCGTATAACTTGAAACAGGATATCCTTGTTTGATTACAACATGTTGCATTGTGAAGTAATGATATTTGAACTATATTGCTTTCTTCTAATTATTTTATTTTTACAGCATATTATCTTATTCTTGTGGTCTATATTGATGCATACTTTGAGATAGTGTGAACAGAACGGATCAATAGGCTTGAGACATATTTTTATAGGATGTAGACTTGAGTAGTTTCCATTCTCTGTAAAGCATTATTATGGAATATGTGGTTTAAATGGATACATGTATTGCTTGATTACCTACTAATAAGGTTTGGGCAGCATATGCATTCTAGGATTTGATATCATTTGAGTAAGTATGACTTGAATTTGTACATCTGCACATGTTTATATTTTGTGGTGCAATGGACGAACCTATGTTAACAATCCATTGAATTTTTGATATATCATAGTTATCCCATTCTAGATTGGTAGATATCCTGAGAGTGTATCTTCTTGTTATAATTCATGGGATGCAAGGTCATGTTTCACATAGTTTTTTCTCATTGATATTTTTACTTTTTGTGTGATAGATATTTATGATCAAATTGTTCTGGAGATGCCCACCACCACTTGGATTTTGTTTAAGCTATATGGTAGATGTTTGCCTGTGAGAGTTAAAATCTCTTGTTGGTTCCCAGGTTCTTAATTTAATTATTATATTTATTTATTTATTTTTTTATTATTTCAATTTATTGTTTTTATATATATTTATGTTCTGCTGTGAGGACCCAGCTTGATTTTAAGTTTGGGGTGCTTATTGGTGATTATATGCTGATTGAGCTTAAAAATGATAAAATTTTTAAGATTTTGAATGCTTGATTAGTTGAGTAGTAACTTGGAAATAATTTATAACCTTATGTGTTTAACATTATCATTACTTAAGTATAGCCAGATTTAATTAAATTAATTCCTAGTCAATTAAGGATCTAACTTAGTTGATCAGTATATATATAAGCTGAAAATTAATTTACATGCCGTATAAATTTTTGTGATCCCTGATTTGCTGATTCACTGATAAACCACTGGATTAACAACCCATGTGAGGTATTTGAACCTAAACACTCTATTCATTTGTGAGTGGTCATTGTGTATTGGTGTTTTGAATACTGCACTCTGTTTGGATGACTAATATGTTATTTCTGTGTGATTAGGGCATTGTTTCTGAATGTGTAGCCTAGAGCCAAAAACCTCACCCTTTAATTATATCCATTGGTCCCTATATTTGAGCCTGAGACCTTTCTTTTCTGTGATCATGTACCTTGATATTATAAGCCAAATTCCTTGTCCACCCTATATGGCTATCTTAGTATTTAGTTAATTCTCATTAGCTTAGAAATACAGTAAGCTAAATAAGGCAAAGGGAAATTGGTTGTGTAAAAAAAAAAAGAAGGGAAAGAAAAAGAAAAGAGGTTCAGGAGGTAAAAAAAAAGAAAAAGAAAAAGGGGAACAAGTGATGTTATAAAGAAGAGTTCTCTCTTTAAAAAAAAGGTTGAATAAAAAGAGATCTCTGAGCTTGCTGAAGTAAAAAAAAAAAAAGAGAAAGAGGCAAAAGTAAAAAAGAGAAGGAAGTTATACAAAAAGGAGGAGAAAGTCAGTAGTCCCTTTGTCTTGTTTAGGCAAAAATCAGAAAAAGGTAATAAGAATTAGTTAGACACTAAGGGTTAGCTAATTAGCCAAGTGACCAGAAAAACAAATATCCTAGCCCTGCCTCATTACAAGCCTTAAAGACCCTTTGATGGAGATAGCATATTGGACTTCAAGTTTCTAAATGGTAGTGTAGGTTGGAAGCATTCATGCATGATGATAATGAGTGAACTTCCTTATAAAAAAAGAGAAAGAGTGTGATTGATTGAATATGTCTGGAAAGGAATTCAGTAGAATGTCAATGAAATCAGTTTAAATTAAGGGTTGCAACTGTTTGAATGTGCATGAATTTTTGATTGAATGCTTCTATAATTACTGATTGACTGGAGTTGGATGATTAATTTGATGTAGGAATTGGTTAACATTAAGCCTGGTCAATGCTTTAAGAAGTGTGGTGTTTTGCATAGATGGTTGATAAATTTAACTGAGTTATTAAAATTAAATGTGTTATGTGATTGTGTATTTGAGCTAACAAACTATTTTCTGAGTGAAGTTTGTCTGATTGTTTGAGGGCAAGCAATTACCTAAGTTAGGAGTATTTTGTTAGCACCAAAATATATATATATATATATATATATATATATATATATATTTATTATTGTATTACTTTATGTTATTTTATATTTTTTTGGGCTGTTAATAAGTGACGTTGCAGGTAAATGGGGCCCAAAAGAGTTTAAGTTAAGGCCCAAGTAAAAAGAGAAGGTAAAAAATAGAAAAGAATTATTTGGCTTGTTTTCTTACATGTTTTATTTTAATTTTTACTTTCAGCTCAGAAGAAAAAAATGCAGAAGGCAGAAGGCACACGTGGGTCAATTGGAACCATTGGATAAAAAAAGGATGGACGGCTACAGATGAAAAGAGAATTTTTTTAGTTTTTAGTTAACTTTTGTGAGGGACGAAAGAATAGATCAAGTTTTAGTTTCAGAGTTTTACGTTTTCAATTTCTTTGTAAAATTTTCAGAGAATCTAAGTGTTGAGAGACATTGTGTAAAAGCTTAATGCATCACTCTTCAAGATCTCATCATCTCAAGCATTGACAACGCTGAAGGATCGAAGAAGTGCATGCAAGGGAAGAATTCTAGCTCTAGTTTAGAATCAGTATTCTATTTGAACAATTACTTGATTTTACTTTTTAATGCATGTTTTCTTTTTATGTAATTCTTAATTTTCAGTTTCTGAACATGGGTTTCAAGTTCCTTTATTTTCTGGGTCTGTCAAAAATGATTGGATGAATATTTTCTGATGTGCATTGTTACTTTTCTTTCTTTCATTCGTTTGATTCTTTTACATTTTAACTCAAGAAATCCATGGGAATGGAACTTGAGTTTTTCAACAAAAAGAAATTGGAAAATGGATTTTTGTTAAGTGTCAATTGAACCCTTTTGATTAGGGATAATCAAAGGTGATTTTTGATTTAAATTTCTAGAAATATTCAAGAAGCTTTGGGAAAAGTTCTTCTTGAGCCTTATTGTTGATTCTGGAAAGTTTCAACTAAACTTGCCGTAGCAACTCAGAAATTGAAATAAAGATGTTGTAGCACTGTACGAATTTGCAGTGATGCAAATATTTTTGTCATCCATGATTTGAGATATACCCAGAATCCTTTTAATATTTGATAATCATTTTCTTACTTTCAGATCAGTTTTAATACTTGATAAGACTATAACAAAATTAATTGAGTTCCAATTCACGAATCTTTAATCTAGAAAAATAAAAAGAAAATACTTCAACCTGCTTCGTGAGAACGATAACTCTTTCTTTTGGAAAATTACAACCAACAAGATTCCACAAAATACATTTGTAGGCATGTGCTCCTTAAAGCAAACTAAAAAAAGCGTGAAGGCCATGTGAACCCAAATATTATGAAAACCAACCAACATAAATAACAAAAGGAAAAAAATGGAGAAAGTAGATATATAATATTTGCTCACGTGGTGATTACTGGTAACTGATGCTGTCAAATATGATATATGCAGCAAAATTTCTTTATAAGGATCAGAGGGATGTTGAGAATGTACTTTTTGAATCAGGAGATGTGTTGATATTTGGTGGTGAATCTCGACGTGTCTTCCATGGTGTGTCTTCTATCATACCAGATTCAGCTTCCAAGGAATTGCTTAGAGATACTAATCTTTCTCCTGGACGCCTCAATGTTGTATTCAGACGGTATAAGTATTAATACCCCTTCAATCATGCATTTTTTCAGTTTAAGATTTCTTCAGTGAACTGTGTAAACAGTTTATTGTTTACATATGTCCGTAGTGTACATAATTGTCCCTTCTTATATATAGTCTTTGTTGAAATTTAGCTGGTTGAATTTAGTTCATAGTTTGATGCGTCATAATATCAACTACAGATGAGGCATTGTTATTGATGAAGACTTGATTAAACGATGACTTAATTCAAGACCATTGATGAAGACTTGATTAAATAGTGACTTGATTCAACACTCGAATTAGTTCTGAACAAGAAAATTTGTTTTAATCTCTTATACAAAATGGATAAACCCAAAAAAAGGGTAAAAAAAAAAAAAAAAACTTTAACCTAGAAGAGAGTTATTGCAGTATTCATTTTTGATGTCCATGTTTGCTTTGCTTTACGAATAATGTGAAACTATTCATTATTTCATAAGAGTTCTAAAACTGTCTAAACCAAATAAATGTACAAAGATAGGCACGATATTCTTTTCTATCAATAGAGGTAAATAAGTTGTCAAATTTGATAGAATTTATTTATTCAGCACGGTTGGGAATATAGAAATACTTTCTATCAAATTATAGAAATTATTCATTATTTAATAAGATTTCTAAAACTATCTAAACTAAATAGATGTACAAAGATAGACATGATATTCTTTTCTGCCAATAGAGGTAAATAAGATGTCAAGTTTCACATAATTTGTTTAATCAGCATGGTATGAAATATAGAAATATTTTCTATCAAATTATAAAAATATTGATCGATAGTTTTTTATAAAAATTAATATCATATGACATATTTAGAATAATTATATAAATTCTTTATTAAAGTGTATTTTTGTCAAAAATATTTATTTTTATTCTATCTAGTATTATACAATACATTATCAAACACCAGATAATATTATCTTATACAATACATTATCTTATATATATTATCAAACACCAGATAATATTATCTTATACAATACATTATCTTATATATATAATGTCATGCGAAATGTAAGACATCATTAACATTTAATCAGAACTTATACAATCAGACCTTATATTATTAGATATTATATTATAAGGTCTTATCTTATCGCATACATCAAAATTTATACTATATATGTTATGAGAATTTTAGTTATTTAGTATCACTATGTTTGGTGTGATGTATAAGGCCTGATAGTATAAGCTTATACTATACGTTATGACATTTTCAGTTGTTTGGTGTGATCATTGTATAATATAAACTTATACAGCAGGATTCCCTTATACATCAAAATGATGTATAACTTAATCAAGCCTAGGAGTGATGGATTAGGCATGATAAGGAGTTGATGTATTAATATTGCTTACAAGTACAATTCTCAAGAACTAATATATCATTTCAATATTTATATATTAAAATAATTTTTTTTAATATATTAATTTTTAAAATATTAGAGAATATTATTTTATACAATACTATACCAAACGCTGGATAATATTAAAATTTAATCAAATTTTATACGATCAAATCTTATACTATCAGACACCACTTGTAGTATACTATCCACCAAACATGAAAAGAATCGCTTAATATATGAACATGATGTATAAGGTAAATCTCCTTCTCATTTGTCTCTTCCACTTCTACCCATTTCTTCTTCGTCCCCTTTCTTCCCCAGTCACATTCGCCTCTAACGTAGCTCTCACTTCTCTTCTCCCTCGGCCAGCAAAATTTGGGACAAGAAGAAAGCAGAAGCACGGTTTCAATTTCGTTAACTCTCATTTCTGCGATGAAGCTATTTATCTTCCCTTCAGGTACTCGAAATGCCCCCTCTATTCTTGATTAGGGTTTAGAGTCTGAAACCCTAGGGATTTTAGTTGATTTGAAAACATCTGTGAATGTGTTTTTATGGCTGTTTGTTTATTTCCAAATGTTGTATTTTCATCATGTCCGCATTAGATTATCTGTTGCTGTTGATATTGCATTTCGAATTCTTGATATTTAACAATTGTTAGAGTTTGCTGTTCATGTTCATGATAAGGTAGCAATAGGGATAATGTGGGACTTAATTTTGCAACAATTGCTGCCTTGCAGGAAGCTTGTATTGAATTTTATTCGATGTTAATACATATTCTTCTCAATAGGATTATATAATTGTCTTTTGTTTTTCAGAGGCAGATTTCATTACTAATAGACACCTATAGTAATAGAATCACAAAGTTCAGAGGTTCTTGATACAACAAAACAATCACACACAGACCTTACAATGCATCGAGAAGAACTAAGGTAAGTATGAAATACTTTAAGACCACACCCCAGCATGTGACGTATGCATTACAACAAAACCACAATCAATCCACCTCTTTTTTGAAGGTTGTAGGAATCGAACACAGCAACTCACACTAACACACTTTATTATTTGTGATGTACCGACACTTTAAAAAAATCTAAGGTGTCGTGTCCGACACTTGCCGACACTCCCTGACACTCCAAGACGCGTTACATAGACTCAAAAGAAGATTCAAAGGTTGCGTTGCGTTGTGATTTTAGTTCCAATTAATAGATTCATTGGATTACGATTACCATCTTATTGAGTTTAATATATATATTTGTAATATCTTTTGTTTCTTTGTAAAATTAATGAGTATTATAAGTTTAACTTCATTTTTTTGTTAAATTATTAAATATTAAATATAGTATACATTACATAAATTAAAAATATTATTTAATATTAAAACGTGTATTAACGTATCGAAATCTAACTTTTTCAGAATTAACTTATTGGAGTATCATGTCATATAGTATCTCGATATCGGTGCAACATAACCTATTACTCACACCCACACCACTAGGCTAATCCTCGTGGATGAATTAATCCACCTCTTGACTAGAGTTGGTATGCCCAAAATATCTTAGACTTGCACTAGCATTGAAGGAAGATGCATTTATTTTTTGATCTCCAAAGAATACTCTAAACATTGGATCATTCTCACTGGCCCGCGGATACTCTGTTAGGAATAAACTTCCAGAGAAACACTTTTCACCTCGGTTGTTACTTTTCAGCAAAGGCTTCCAAATAAAGACAAAAAGCTTGACCTCCAAAAGAAACCCAGGTTTTAAAAATCTTGGTTTCAAGTAAATTTCCAGTTCAGGTTGTTTTACTACTTCCAGGCTAGCGTGTCCTTCTGTTTAGTACTGTGATTTTACGCAAAAATGTCTTTATGCCTAACTCTTCAAATACATCATCATCAGCGACACAGGTAATTTGAATCACTCTGATTACTGTTCCTTTATGATCTGGCTTTGCTACTCTAAGACTCAATTGATTAGAATAGTTGGTGAATTTTCTGAATTAACCCCTTTTTTTGGGGTCAATTCTGTCTCATGAAGAATTCTTCTACAAACCTTGTCATACTTTGATTTGGATGTTAGGAAAGATGGGAATGTTGACATTTACTCCCCTTCTATAGAGCGAATATTAGAACGTGAATTAAAAACCCAAGGATTAAGAGATTGGACTAATCCTGAAATTATGGAATTATTAGCTTTTTTTTGGTAGTTTTCTTTCTACAGGCTGAAGTTTAGGTATAGTTTTCCTTTTTTAATTTCTTTTTCCTCTCCCTGACAGCTTGTTATTCTAGTGTATATATTCTAACCTTCTATCCTGAGTGAAAATAACACGAGTAATTTCCAGTTCCTCTGTTTTCAACTATGTAGTTTCACTTCAGTAGAGATAAAAATTCTCCGAAGCAAGAGGCTGCATATTGTTAAATCCCAGTGGTTAGAATAGAAGATTGTTTGGACAGTAGCCAAAGACTACCAGAAGACAGTTATAGCTTGAAGTCCATTGGAATAGAAGAACCAACTGCTGAAGCTTGATGAGTTTATGCATAAGCTTAGGTGATAAGCTTGAAGCCCATTCTAGTTCGATTATTGAATGCCTTGACTATTGAATTGGGAAATGTCTGGTTGGAAGTTGGAACTGGGTGAGGGGATACTTGTGTTAGTTGAGTAGAAGTTATTTGTAATATTGTGAATGTATTAGACCTGCAAGCTGCTTTTATTTTAGGGAAAAACACCTAATCTAAATTTGTGTCTGTTTTCCACTTCATTAAAACAATAATTTTCTATCTTTGGATCAACTATTTCTGTTACCAACACAAGTGTCCTTGCTTTATTTCCTTTTTGTGGACCAAGAAAAATTAGTATGCTGCAGAAGAAATTTGAGTATCTGAATTAGCCAAGTTACTGTTCAGACTCCTCGTGCATTAATCTAATAAAGTTAGTCGAGGTGACATTCTGTTTGTCTGTGAATGTAAATTTCTATTTATCATGATTTTCTGATCTTTCATGTACCCTCTTTAGCTTCTAATTAGTAGTGCATATCATGGTGCAAAATTTGCAGTAAAAGAAAGGAAGGTCCGAAGAAAGTTGAGAGTTAATGTTTGGAAGAAATATACTTGTCATTGCTTTGTTGAGGTGGCATAAAACCAAGGGCATTAAGGAGGAGGGGGCAAAGAACATGATGGTGATGTTCTGGTCAGCTACAAATTTAGCTTAATATTCTGTAAGGATTCTGGAAATATGTACGTCTTAGAGGGAAATGGGGCGATGTAATGTAATCGTGTAAACCTGGTGCATCAAACGTGTTGTATACATAAACATGAAGAAGATGTAAAGATGGCAACTCATCATTTGTCGAATATGACTAGAGCTTTTAGATGCGCAGTAGTATTACAAGGGTCAACAACCACCATATTTCAAGATAACTAATATATATGCGTACCTCTTAAGTCTTGAAAGACCAATGGTGATTTTTTTTTTTTTTTACATATATATATATATATATATATACGAACACGTGTTTATTCTCATTTTTAAATCGATGCGCAGCTAGTTACTGTTTTCTCAAAAGAGCTACCCTATTATAAACACGTACCAGATAGAATCGAACCTCCAGAGGAGGAGAGATGTATTCTTGTCATACCAGATAGATTTATCGAACTGTATTTCTCAGATTCTTATAGAATCTAAGAATCATCCAATTGAGTTGATGTGCATCTAACCTATGATGTTTTCTAACTTAAAAAAAGTAAAAAACTGTTTTGAACCACAAAATGAAGAGAGAAGAAATTTAACATTATCTTTTTCACATATGACTATTGGGTTAGTTTGCTTTGTTCAGGACACCTAAGGCCCATCAAAAGGGAAAAAGAAGTCTGCTATAGTACAACAGCAGTCAAAAGAAGCAATGGGGAGCTGCCTCGTCAGCTACAGCAGAGAAGGTGAAGGTGCTGCCTTTGCTACAGTACAAAAGCAAAGAAGCTGAGCAATGGGGAGCCGCCACGTCAGCTACAACAGAGAAGGTGAAGGTGCTGCCTCTGCTACAGTACGAAAGCAAAGAAGCTGAGCAATGGGGAGCCGCCACGTCCTACAGCAGAAGGAGTGGAGGTGCCACCCTGAATCCGATACTCCTACTCACAAAGGGAGCCAAAAGCAAGGGGGACCACTTCCATTTAAGGCCAAGCTGGCAAGAAGCAAAGCTACCATTGGAGAGGATTTAGACAAAGCACGACCCTTGATGAAAGGAACAATGGAGATCAAATGAAGAACCCTATAAAAGGAACAAGCAATCCTCATAAAGAGGAGGATCAGCACCCATCCTAGGACTGGTTGTCTCTTTGTTTTCTTATTTCTTTGTAAAAATGCTCACTAGGAGCTAACTTCCTCTAAGTAGGTGAGGGTTCCATAGAAGTAATCCCTTTTGTCTTAGGATAGCTTTGTAAGGAACACATATTTTATAAATGAATTTTGAGTTGCTCTTTGGTTTAATTTATTGATTTTGTGAAACCCTTTGGGCTGGCAACCTCATCCCGGGACCACTCGGTTGATGAAACACTGACAAAGGCGTGTGGAGCATTCTCAAAATCCTGGGGTAGTTTAGCCTGAAGAAAGGAGGGATAAACACCTGGAATGGGGAGCACTGCCATGTGAATCCATGCTCTTTTGAGAAGGCAGCATGGTTTCCTTGCATATAACTCCAAGTACTATGGAGTAACGTGGAGAGTAAGGCCTTACCCTCTGCTTACCTATAGCAAAACAAGGGAAGGAGCAAAATCCACTTGTAAAATATGCTACCAGGCAGGGTTAACCAAAGGGATGAAAACATGGAACCCGTAACACCTACTTGATCTTTTTCTTTCTGAAATTAATCTTAACTCAATTCCTATCACAACCTTTTCCTCACGATAACTGAACTGTGTTTTACTAGCTGATGCTCTTACTTTCATTTCGTTGACTGCTCTTAAAGTTACTTCAATTGATGCCATTTTATTCGATGACCATGCTAAGTCATTCACTGCTCTCATCTGGTTCAGAATGGTTAACATTGTTTAACTAGCTGCCCAGAGATTGCTCTTTGTGAAGCTTAGCTGAGAATAGTGATTTCTTTTATTGCTCCATTTTACAAATTAAGTTTCCTTTAGCGCTTCTTACTTCACAACTGCTCCCTGAGGACGATAAATCTGGGGCTATAATACCCTATATTGCTTGACACGTACGCTTGCGTATAGTTGAAGAGGGTTGCTCTTAGTCAGAGTAGATTGCTCCTGTTGGCAATCCTGATTACTACTCTACACTCTTGCTCTCTGAAAGAAATATTCCCGAGCAACTCTCGGTTCGACCAAGCAATTGGCGCCGTTGCCGGGGATCATTTGGCAAGAAAGGGCGTTTTTAAGGAAACATTTTTGCTGTTTAATCGCAGTCTTTTTGTTTTAATAAACCTCCTCCATTTGTATGAGCACAGAACCTACAGAACTTGGACTGGAAATAGTACTTTTTGATCCAGAACCCGAGAGAACCTTCAGAAATAGAAGAAGAGTTCAAAGGTTGAAAAACAGTACAATGGAGGAGGTTGTAAACAATGATAACAATGGAAATCATAATCATGAGCCTGAACAAGGACCGAATGGAGGAAGAGGGCCATCATTGAATGATATGGCTGCTCCCTTCAGAAATGGTCCAGAACGAGGATATGTTCCCCCTCCTCTGAATATCCCGAACTTTGAAATAAAACCTGCAATGTTCCAAATGATTATGAACGCTGGTCAGTTCCATGGACTACCCATGGAAGACCCTCACAGTCATTTGGACAATTTCACTGAGATAGTTGACAATTTCAAAGTTCATGGTATTTCGGAAGAAAACATGCGGATGCGGCTTTTTCCATTTTCCTTAGCTGGAAAAGCCAAAGAATGGAGGAGAACATTGCCCCCAAACTCCATCACCAGTTGGGAGCAATTGGCGGAACAGTTTGTTACCCGATTTTTTTCCCAAGCAAAACAAGCCCAAGTGAGGGCTGATATAGCTTCTTTTCAAATGTATGATGGAGAAAGTCTGTATGAAGCGTGGGAACGCTTTAAAGAGTTGATGATACGAATCTGCCCGAATCATGGAGTTTCTGATTGGGGCATCATTCACACGTTTTATCATGGTTTAACCCCACCATTGAAAGCAACTGTTGATGCAGCCGCAGGGGGAGATCTTTTGGATTTTACTTATCCAGAAACCTACCAGTTGTTGGAAAAACTTTCAAAAAAACATATTTCATGGCCTTCCACACGACACAGTGCTCCTAAGAAAGCAGGAGTTCTTGAGCTAAGCTCAGCTGATGCTCTTTCTGCACAAATGGCTTCGCTCCAGAACACTATAAAAAACTGGAAGCCCATGGAACAGAAAAAAACAACTGAGCAACTTCTTTTGACTCAATCAAGTCAGAGTTGCCCCACTTGTGGAGGTCCTCATGAATATGAGGACTGTAACAATCTAGCTGTTGTGTGCTATGCAGGAGGGTATGACAACAACAACAGGAGCAATGACAACCATCAAGGGAACAATAACCGAGGCTGGAGGAATCAGAATAATGCTGGAGGTAGTGGAGGAAACTACCAGAACCGACCCCCGTATCCCAGGCAGAACCAACAAAACTGGGATAAGGGTGAAGGGAAGTCCCAATCCTTTGAGACTTCTGTCAAGGAGTACATGAATCAGAACAGCGCAGCCATGCGAAACCTAGAAACCCAAATTGGTCAGCTGGCTGGAGCACTCAAACAGAGGCAACCAGGGACACTCCCTAGTGATACAGAAAAGCCGTCTCAAGATAACCAGGAGCATTGTAATGCTATAAGCCTGCGAGATGGAAAAACCTTACCACCCCCAGACTTAGTGGCACGACCTCGAAAGCGCGAACCAGCAAAACAGCCCATAGGAAAGGAAGTTGAAGAAGCCACTGACCCTTCACACCTTGAAGCTCAGACAGGACCAGAAGAGAAGGTCCAAAGCAATGAGTCTGCTGAAATCAAACCGGATGACGCAACACCTGTAGCAGAACTTGGAGCAACAAAAGTCAGTGAACCAGTTTCAGTTCCAACTTATGTTCCCCCATGCAAGAGAAGGAGTGAACCGATCGAGCCTCCTTTTCCACAGAGGTTGAAAAAGCAACACGAGGATAAACAGTTTAGCCAGTTTCTTGACTTGATGAAACAACTTCACATAAATATCCCTCTAGTAGAAGCTCTGGAGCAAATGCCTTCATATGCAAAATTCATGAAGGACATTTTGTCAAAAAGAAGAAAGATCGAAGAGTTTGAGACCGTAGCCCTCACTCAACAATCGTGCAAGTACCTGACTAAAATTCCTCCCAAACTAAAGGATCCTGGTATATTCACCATCCCGTGTACAGTTGGGAAGAACTATCTTGGTCGGGCACTTTGTGATCTGGGCTCAAGTGTAAATCTAATGCCAGCTTCCATCTTCAAGCAGCTTGACATAGGAGCAGCAAGACCAACCACAGTCACTCTTCAACTTGCAGACCGATCTATAGCCAAGCCAGAAGGAAAAATTGAGAATGTCCTTGTCCAAGTAGACAAGTTCATTCTACCAGCTGACTTCATCATCTTAGATTTTGAAGCAGATCAAGAAGTTCCAATAATTTTGGGCAGACCATTTCTGGCTACCGGTGATGCTATCATAAATGTCAGAAAGGGTGAACTTTCTATGAGTGTAAACGGAGAAGAAGTGAAGTTTAATGTCATGAAAGCAATAAGGTTTGATGAAGATAACACTGAGGAATGCTCTAGCATTTCGATCCTTGACTCGGTCATACGAGAAGAACAGCAGGAGCATTTGCAGCCAGAGATAGGCATTAAGGACTTTGAGGAGCTGGAAGAATACCTTGCATCCATCAGTTTCCACCAACCCCAGGGAAGGAAAGAAAGGGTCTTTGAATCCTTAAATCGATCAGAGCAAGAGCAAAGACCAAAATTGCCTTCAGTAGAGCAACCACCTACCTTGGAGTTAAAACCCTTACCTGAACACCTGAAATATACTTATTTGGGTAAAGACAACACTCTCCCTGTGATTATTTCTTCTTTGCTAACCCATGAACAGGAACTTCAACTCACACAAAAGCTCAAAGATTACAAAGGAGCAATCGGCTGGACCATGGCTGACATAAAAGGAATTAGCCCAACAATTTGCATGCACAAGATTTTGCTCCAAGACCCTGACAGCTCATCTGTGGAGAATCAAAGGAGGCTGAATCCCAATATGAAGGAGGTGGTAAGAAAAGAAATCATCAAATGGCTTGATGCAGGTATAATCTATCCCATCTCAGATAGTAAATGGGTTGCTCCTGTGCAATGCGTTCCAAAAAAGGGTGGCATTACTGTAGTTGAAAATGACAAACAAGAGTTAATAGCCACCAAAAAAATAACTGGGTGGAGGATTTGTCAAGACTACAGGAAATTAAATAATGCTACCCGAAAGGATCATTTCCCCCTTCCTTTTATTGACCAAATGCTGGATCATCTAGCTGGGAAAGAATTCTTTTGTTCTGAAGACCAGCACAAAACCACTTTTACGTGCCCCTTTGGGACGTTTGCATTCAGAAGAATGCCTTTTGGGCTATGTAATGCCCCTGCAACTTTTCAGAGATGCATGTTTGCTTTGTTTACTGATTTGGTAGGAGAAGCAGTAGAAATTTTCATGGATGATTTTTCTGTCATTGGTTGCTCTTTTCCTACTTGCCTCAATAACCTTGAAC
>NW_026895169.1:0-14598 GCF_033153095.1 Gastrolobium bilobum | reverse complement strand
GGTCTATAGTTATGGAATATGAAGGTTTATTAAACTATTGTGTTTTGGGTTATTGAAAACACAAAAAATAGTCAAAAACCTAATTCCCAAATGTGAGAACTTTCCTTCGTGCTTATGGTTGTTGCAAATAAGGGAGATGTTCTCTAACAAGAGATATTGAAAATTTAAGGAATAGAGAAAATGAAAGAGAAGACGAAGGACAATGCTTATGGTTATTATCTCTGCTATGTAGATACTTAGACCATGACATTTAAATAGTTATTATCTCGTGGGACGTGGAAGCAATATATAATGTATAATTGTGTATATATTACATAATCAGGGGTGCTGCTTTTCCAATAGCAATTAAAACGTGTGATATAAGTCGCAGTTTCGGTAAGTGATGCATTCAACGCGCGGAAGTCTAAATTTAAACTTTACGAATGCAAATATCAGAGTGCGGAATGGAAACACATAACCATACTTATTCCATATAAAATTAAAAGCGTTAAAACGTCAATACAAAATAAATAACACTAAACATTATTTAATGTAATCCCAAAAAGATTAACTAATCATAAATAAAAACATAATTTATGCCGCATCATAAGCCCAGTCATAATGTGGTTGTGGTTCCTCTAGCCATTGTGTACTTAGTGCTTCATCGAAATCATAATGTGGAAAAGCTTCTATTAATAATTTCATAGCCTCAGTCCATAGGCCTCTATCTGTTAGATCCTTTAGTTTCTCTTCCCAGGTAGGTGGAGTTTCTTCTTCTTTACGTACCAGTCTCTTACCCTTTCTTTCCCACATAACTTTCTTATTACTTTCTTTCATCTTTTCCTGAAATGGGTGGTCAAGGGGGGTGAGATTTTGGGGAAAATCTCAGTAAGGTTCACAGCTGGAGCATTCTCCAACTATGACGCTTACTCCTGCAACAGTTTATAATAACAATACAAAATGGAACATTTAACATCATCATATAAAAATATCATGCCATCATCATCATCATCATATTCCTGCCGGCTTTTACGGACTTACGGAGATACCCAGAGTCCTCGTCAGGTTGCAACTGGAGTATCAGTGCACAGGCCAACATTTAATAGCATGGTTTTAAGTTTCAAAAATATCATAATCACATAATGTAAAGCACTATAAACATATTGCAGTCAGACCATAACTTATCATAGTTTCATAATGGTGGCATACATAGAGAGATTACTTCAACAACTGTAAACACTTACAGTGCTTGTCGTTCTTTACTTGTATACTTTCAACTTTTGATCTCTTTACTTGCCTGTTTGCTCCCTTGACTCCCTAACATCATCATATCATCTTTTAGTAACTTATATAACATTCAACATTTGTGTTTTATCCATGTATAGGTCTCGGCTTTGCAGGTTTAATTACCTAGAGGAGTTGTTTTGCTTACTTACCCACTTGTGTAGGTTTTAGGACATTATTAGGTCATCATAACACTTAATAGAATTATTAAAGATTTCATTCTAGGCATGTATAGGTTCGGCCACCATAGATAAACATCTAGGAATATAATTTTTAAAACATGCTTTCAATTATATTATTAACTTAACATGGTTAGATCCTTTCAACATTAATCAAATAAAACCTCTTTTAGCTACATACCATTCGGCCTTATTGCCCTAAAATACCTAAGGGATTACTTCTAAAACATGCTTCTAACATTATTGATAATTTATCATATTTAAATCCTAGAGCATCATTCAAAACATCATCTTATATATTCGGCCAACTAAGGTTATGATCATGCAAAATTGATTTAGAACCTAGGCTACTAAACATGCTAATCTAACATCATCATTTCATCATCTTTCATATCATTTAAACATCTCTTCATGCTTATAATTATCATACATGGTTCGGCCTTCTAGGGATCATATACTTAGGATATCACTTTCATGCTTTTACATGTCATTCCTAACCAAGAAGGTTCATAGGCTTACCTTTGATGATGATCAACGACTTAAGGAAACACTTCTTGACCTTTGACTACTTTGAATCTTCTTGAATGAACTTCCTTCCTCCTTGAACATACAAGGCCGCAAGCTTAAAGAGAGGAGAAGAGGGATTTTCTTGCTTAGAGATGAAGGGTTCTTTGGTGGAATTGTTAGGAAGAAGGACTAAGATCCAGGCTTGTATTTGATCTTGGAACAATTAGGTATTTCTCACTAACACACTCACCATTTCGAAGCATTCATGGACTTCACAAAATGAACTAAACTCTTTGTTCTTTCCTTTGGTAGTGCCGCGGCTATAGAGGGAAAAAGGAGAGACTAAAGCTTGTTCAAATAGGCAACCTAGAAGCCTTGCCATTACTTGATTGCTGGTAGGTTTCGATCACATTAAATGAGAGTAAGGTGGTGATTTGTTGTCATAGGTTAGATTGCTTAATTTAGGGACAAGAACATGATGTCAATTTCCTTGATTAAGGAAATTTAGTGATTGCTTGATTTAAGGAATTGATGATGTGTGACTAATCGTCATTAAAAGTTGCTCCCTTGATTTAAGAAACAGAATTATTTGATTGATTGACATATTGTCATCAATTTGCTTGATTTAGGGAAAGTGATTGACTACTAATCATCATAATCCTAACTTCCTTGTTTAAAGGAATTTGACTGGCTTGACTTAAGGAAATTCGATTTGCATTTAATGGCTTGAAAATCAAATAAAATCAAATTCATTTCCTACACCTAGGCCGCGGATTTTAAATGCTTGGAAGGAAAAGATTTCCTTTAATTTTGGACCATGATTTATTCCTTAAGATTATGGACCTTTAACCTATTAACCTGACCTAATTTGTGCCTATTTTTCCATGATTTTATGACACTTTAAATTGACTTCTTAGAGCTTGTTTTCTCTAGTAAAACCGTGGGCTTCTTGCTTGTAGGGAAAGAATTCTAATTTAATTCCTAGTCATATAGTACTTCTTTAGGTTTATTATGTCATGGCCTTACTTTGGGCTTTAACTTGATTTGGGTTTCATTTACCTTATTGGACTTTACTTTATCATATAGAGCTTTCTTTGTATCACTTGGACTTGTCCACATTAAATGGAATTAAAACTTCCTTTGTTGGGTTATACTTTGATCCATGAATTCATTGGATCCCTAATGCTTATGTCTTTGGTCCATTGGACCCATACTTCTAATTTACTTAATCATAAACTATTTCATCTGAAATGTCTCGTTTATTAATTATCATAATTCTTCATTAATCATGATACAATATTTAGGGTTGTTATATCCTCGGTGTAAGAAAGTTAAGTTCGCGTTATATCGGTCCTTATCAGATTCTGAAAAGGGTGGGGCCGATAGCTTATCAGTTGGCATTACCTCCAAATTTGGCAAATCTTCACGATGTATTTCATGTTAGCCAATTGAAGAAATATGTAGCCGATCCCTCATATGTTGTATTACCGGATGAAGTGGAAGTACGACCTAATTTGAAGATCCCGGTGGTACCAATCAAGATTCTGGATAGAGAAGAGAAGCAGCTTTGCAGCAAGGTGATACCCATGGTAAAAGTGCAATGGCAAGGAAGGACTCCCGAAGAAGCAACTTGGGAGCGAGAAGATGAAATTAGACAGAAGTACCCCGAGTTATAGTAATTTTCGGGACGAAAATTTTATTAGTGGGGGAGGATATAACAACCCTAAATATTGTATCATGATTAATGAAGAATTATGATAATTAATAAACGAGACATTTCAGATGAAATAGTTTATGATTAAGTAAATTAGAAGTATGGGTCCAATGGACCAAAGACATAAGCATTAGGGATCCAATGAATTCATGGATCAAAGTATAACCCAACAAAGGAAGTTTTAATTCCATTTAATGTGGACAAGTCCAAGTGATACAAAGAAAGCTCTATATGATAAAGTAAAGTCCAATAAGGTAAATGAAACCCAAATCAAGTTAAAGCCCAAAGTAAGGCCATGACATAATAAACCTAAAGAAGTACTATATGACTAGGAATTAAATTAGAATTCTTTCCCTACAAGCAAGAAGCCCACGGTTTTACTAGAGAAAACAAGCTCTAAGAAGTCAATTTAAAGTGTCATAAAATCATGGAAAAATAGGCACAAATTAGGTCAGGTTAATAGGTTAAAGGTCCATAATCTTAAGGAATAAATCATGGTCCAAAATTAAAGGAAATCTTTTCCTTCCAAGCATTTAAAATCCGCGGCCTAGGTGTAGGAAATGAATTTGATTTTATTTGATTTTCAAGCCATTAAATGCAAATCGAATTTCCTTAAGTCAAGCCAGTCAAATTCCTTTAAACAAGGAAGTTAGGATTATGATGATTAGTAGTCAATCACTTTCCCTAAATCAAGCAAATTGATGACAATATGTCAATCAATCAAATAATTCTGTTTCTTAAATCAAGGGAACAACTTTTAATGACGATTAGTCACACATCATCAATTCCTTAAATCAAGCAATCACTAAATTTCCTTAATCAAGGAAATTGACATCATGTTCTTGTCCCTAAATTAAGCAATCTAACCTATGACAACAAATCACCACCTTACTCTCATTTAATGTGATCGAAACCTACCAGCAATCAAGTAATGGCAAGGCTTCTAGGTTGCCTATTTGAACAAGCTTTAGTCTCTCCTTTTTCCCTCTATAGCCGCGGCACTACCAAAGGAAAGAACAAAGAGTTTAGTTCATTTTGTGAAGTCCATGAATGCTTCGAAATGGTGAGTGTGTTAGTGAGAAATACCTAATTGTTCCAAGATCAAATACAAGCCTGGATCTTAGTCCTTCTTCCTAACAATTCCACCAAAGAACCCTTCATCTCTAAGCAAGAAAATCCCTCTTCTCCTCTCTTTAAGCTTGCGGCCTTGTATGTTCAAGGAGGAAGGAAGTTCATTCAAGAAGATTCAAAGTAGTCAAAGGTCAAGAAGTGTTTCCTTAAGTCGTTGATCATCATCAAAGGTAAGCCTATGAACCTTCTTGGTTAGGAATGACATGTAAAAGCATGAAAGTGATATCCTAAGTATATGATCCCTAGAAGGCCGAACCATGTATGATAATTATAAGCATGAAGAGATGTTTAAATGATATGAAAGATGATGAAATGATGATGTTAGATTAGCATGTTTAGTAGCCTAGGTTCTAAATCAATTTTGCATGATCATAACCTTAGTTGGCCGAATATATAAGATGATGTTTTGAATGATGCTCTAGGATTTAAATATGATAAATTATCAATAATGTTAGAAGCATGTTTTAGAAGTAATCCCTTATGTATTTTAGGGCAATAAGGCCGAATGGTATGTAGCTAAAAGAGGTTTTATTTGATTAATGTTGAAAGGATCTAACCATGTTAAGTTAATAATATAATTGAAAGCATGTTTTAAAAATTATATTCCTAGATGTTTATCTATGGTGGCCGAACCTATACATGCCTAGAATGAAATCTTTAATAATTCTATTAAGTGTTATGATGACCTAATAATGTCCTAAAACCTACACAAGTGGGTAAGTAAGCAAAACAACTCCTCTAGGTAATTAAACCTGCAAAGCCGAGACCTATACATGGATAAAACACAAATGTTGAATGTTATATAAGTTACTAAAAGATGATATGATGATGTTAGGGAGTCAAGGGAGCAAACAGGCAAGTAAAGAGATCAAAAGTTGAAAGTATACAAGTAAAGAACGACAAGCACTGTAAGTGTTTACAGTTGTTGAAGTAATCTCTCTATGTATGCCACCATTATGAAACTATGATAAGTTATGGTCTGACTGCAATATGTTTATAGTGCTTTACATTATGTGATTATGATATTTTTGAAACTTAAAACCATGCTATTAAATGTTGGCCTGTGCACTGATACTCCAGTTGCAACCTGACGAGGACTCTGGGTATCTCCGTAAGTCCGTAAAAGCCGGCAGGAATATGATGATGATGATGATGGCATGATATTTTTATATGATGATGTTAAATGTTCCATTTTGTATTGTTATTATAAACTGTTGCAGGAGTAAGCGTCATAGTTGGAGAATGCTCCAGCTGTGAACCTTACTGAGATTTTCCCCAAAATCTCACCCCCCTTGACCACCCATTTCAGGAAAAGATGAAAGAAAGTAATAAGAAAGTTATGTGGGAAAGAAAGGGTAAGAGACTGGTACGTAAAGAAGAAGAAACTCCACCTACCTGGGAAGAGAAACTAAAGGATCTAACAGATAGAGGCCTATGGACTGAGGCTATGAAATTATTAATAGAAGCTTTTCCACATTATGATTTCGATGAAGCACTAAGTACACAATGGCTAGAGGAACCACAACCACATTATGACTGGGCTTATGATGCGGCATAAATTATGTTTTTATTTATGATTAGTTAATCTTTTTGGGATTACATTAAATAATGTTTAGTGTTATTTATTTTGTATTGACGTTTTAACGCTTTTAATTTTATATGGAATAAGTATGGTTATGTGTTTCCATTCCGCACTCTGATATTTGCATTCGTAAAGTTTAAATTTAGACTTCCGCGCGTTGAATGCATGATGAAGGTGCACCCTATATGTATTTACATTTGGGGTGTTACATTTATGGTATCAGTGCAAAATTTCGGATTAGGATGGAACACTAACCATTTGCTGTATCTATGTACAGCAAGATGCCTCCACGAAGAACCCCTACGCAAGATATATAAGGACAAATTAACACGTTGTGGGACACCATCACCCAATTACAAACCAACACGGGAGATATGTTTCAGAATATAATGAATGAGATCAGAAGGAACCCAAATGCTAATGCAAACAATAACGGAGCAAGCGGCTCGGGAACAGGAGCCGGGGGTCATGGTGAAGGACCCCGACCTCCTCCAGGAAACGGTGCGGCAGGTCAAGATAACCAAGGACTACTGTTGACGTTTAGAAAGCACAAACCACCCTCCTTTCAAGGAAGTCCTGACTCAATGGCAGCTGTACAATGGCTGCAAGCAATGGACAAGATTTTTCGAGTTATCCAATGCACCGACGATCAGAAGGTGCTATTCTCGACGTACATGCTGGAAGGAGATGCTCACCACTGGTGGGCGAATGCGTCCCAACCGTTGGAAATGCAGAATGCGGTTATAACTTGGGCCGTGTTCGAGGAAATGTTCTTGGAGAAATACTTTCCGATGTCAATCCGGGATAGTAAACAAGGAGAATTTGACAAACCGGTTCAAGGAACGATGACGGTGGACCAGTATCATGCTAAGTTTAATGAGTTACTAAGATTGGCAACGTACAGAGGAGCAATGCCTTTACCAGACTTTCTGATGGCGAAGTTTCAAAGGGGTCTGAATCCCAGAATTGCTGAGCTAGTAGCCGGCAACGACCCTGTGACTTTGCAACCCTAATCAATCGATGCAGAAGAGTGGAAGCTATTGGCCAACAGAAAAAACCCGTGGAAGCTAGCGGGAATGGTTATAAAGGAAAGACTGGACCATGGCGAGGAAACAACGGAGGAAAGCCCTGGCAGCCCAGGCGAGATGACAACAAGTTCAAGAGACCCGGAAACTACCGGGGAAACAACAGCCACAACAACAAACCTCCGAACTGTCCAAAATGCAAGAAGCCCCATTACGGTAACTGTCTAAGTGGAACCCCAAACTGCTACAAGTGTGGAAAAGAAGGACACTATTTCAAGAACTGTCCACTATGGGGAAACCAACAAGCAACAGAAGAAGCACCAAGGATGGGCAGAGTTTACACCCTCGATCAACACACGGCAGACCAGGCAGCTGAACTGGTCAAAGGTACGATCTATATTTGCCATGAAAATTTAGATGTACTATTTGATTCTGGTGCTACGAATTCGTTTGTCGCCGATTATGTGGCGAAAGCGTACGATTTATTTACTGATAGACTGCAAGTACCTATGTGGATCATGACCGCGACGGGAAAAGTTGCTAAGGCGTACCTACTATATAGAGACGTCGCATTTATCTATGAAGGAAAGAAGTACAAACAGGACTTCATAGTCCTCCCACTAGAGAAGATCAATGTTATTCTAGGGATGGACTGGCTCGCCAAGCAGCGAGTGGTGATTGACTGCAGCAATCGCAGTTTGATTATCGGCAAAGAAGGAGCAGAAGAAAACTTAGCGCCTGAAACAGGAGAATGTTCCATGATGATGATGGGAACTCTTGTAGGAGAAGAAGAGATACCACTGTCCAACATTCTAGTGGTTAAGGAGTTTGAGGATGTTTTTCCCGATGATATCACCAATTTCCCTCCAGAACGAGAGGTACAATTTTCAATTGAGGTAGTACCGGGAACTGGGCCAATTTCAATTGCGCCCTACCGTATGTCACCACTTGAACTTGTGGAATTAAAGAAGCAATTGGAAGACTTAATAAAGAAAAATTTTATCAGACCCAGTGTGTCTCTATGGGGAGCGCCAATATTATTTGTGAAGAAGAAGGACGGGTCAATGAGACTATGCACGGATTACCGACAGCTCAACAAGGTTACTGTGAAGAACAAGTACCCACTGCCTCGTATTGAGGACTTAATTGATAAGCTGAGAGGTGCAAGAGTATTTTCAAAGATCGATCTCCGATCAGGATATCATCAGATCCAGATCAAGCCGGAAGACGTTCCGAAGACAGCATTCAGATCAAGATATGGGCACTACGAGTACCTGGGCATTCCTTTCGGACTGACAAATGCCCCAGCAGTGTTCATGGGGTATATGAATCAAATATTCAAACCTTATCTGGATCAATTTGTTGTCGTGTTTATCGATGACATATTGATATACTCAAAGAGCAAGGAGGAGCATGAGGAGCATCTGAGAATCGTGCTGCAAATATTACGGGAGAAACAGCTATACGCCAAACCATCCAAATGTGAATTTTGGCTGCCCGAGATTCAATTCCTTGGGCATGTGATATCAGATAAAGGAGTAGCGGTGGACCCCAGTAAAATCAAAGCAGTAGTTGACTGGGAGCGACCCAAGACGGTCACAGAGATAAGAAGCTTTCTTGGATTGGCAGGGTATTATAGAAGATTTATTGAAGGATTCTCGAAGCGGGTGTTACCACTCACCCGATTGACAAGGAAGGAAGTCCCTTTTGTGTGGACTGATGAATGCGAAGTTTGCTTTCAGGAGTTAAAGAAGATGCTGACGACAGCCCCAGTGCTGACATTACCAAACCCTGAAGAACCATTTGAAGTTTATTGTGATGCCTCAAAGATGGGTTTGGGATGTGTGCTAATGCAAAATGGCAGACCAGTCGCGTACGCATCTCGACAGTTGAAGTCACATGAAGAGAATTATCCCACTCATGATCTTGAGTTGGCAGCAATCGTATTTGCTTTGAAGATATGGCGTCATCACTTATACGGTGCTACTACGACAGTATATAGTGACCACAAAAGCCTCAAGTACTTATTTGATCAGAAGGAGCTGAACATGAGACAGCGCCGATGGATGGAATTCCTGAAAGATTATGACTTTGAACTAAAGTATCATCCCGGCAAGGCGAATGTAGTTGCTGATGCCTTGAGCAGAAAAGTCAGAGGAATTGCAAGTATGATGATAGCCGAACAACAATTGATTGAAGATTTCCGAGATTTAAATCTCGCAGTGGTAAACAGTTAATGCGGACAGGAATATTACGCAGTACAAATCCAAGATGAACTCTTAGAGAGGATCAAGGAAGCCCAACAAGCCGTAGATTGTTTGAAACGGTTAAGAAATCAACCTGGAGTTAGTTTAAATCAACAAGGTATAATTACCTTTCAAGGGAAAATTGTCGTCCCTACACGACTCTTGAGAGATGAAGTGATGGAAATAGCCCACAAGAGTCAGTACTCGATTCACCCAGGAGCCACCAAAATGTACGCAGACATGAAGAATAATTTCTGGTGGAAAGGAATGAAGAGAGATGTTGGAAGATTCGTAAGCAAATGTATGGTGTGCCGCAAAGTAAAGATAGAGCATCAACGACCAGCGGGCACCCTACAGCCCTTGCATATTCCCGAATGGAAATGGCAAAGTATTTCTATGGAATTTGTAACCAGTCTACCCAGAACTCAAGCAGGCTACGATGCCATCTGGGTAGTGGTCGACAGATTGACCAAGTCAGCACACTTTATACCGGTGAAAGGAACGTACACGACAGAGAAGCTGGCTCAAATTTATGTGAAGGAGATTGTAAGACTGCACGGAGTACCAGAAAGTATAATCAGTGATCGGGATCCTAAGTTTACATCCCGATTCTGGTATTCATTACAGCAGGCGTTCGGAACTCAATTACGATTGAGTACGGCGTACCATCCGCAGACAGACGGACAGACTGAAAGAACAATACAGACACTGGAAGACATGTTAAGAGCTTGCGCTTTAGAAAGAGAAGGTTGTTGGGATCAGTATCTGCCTTTGGCAGAATTTTCTTACAACAACAGTCATCATGCAAGTATAGGAATGGCCCCGTATGAAGCTCTGTATGGAAGAAGGTGTCGAACACCTGTATGCTGGGAAGAAGTGGGCGATAAAGAAATGTTTGGGCCAGATATGGTGAACGAAACAACTAAGCAGATAAAGATGATTCGTGACAGGATGCAGAAGGCTCAGGACAGACAAAAGAGTTATTATGATTTGAAGCACCGACCCCTAGACTTTGAAGTAGGGGAACATGTATTTGTTAAGCTCTCTCCTATTACAGGTATTGGAAGAGCACTCGGTGTAAGAAAGTTAAGTCCGCGTTATATCGGTCCTTATCAGATTCTGAAAAGGGTGGGGCCGGTAGCTTATCAGTTGGCATTACCTCCAAATTTGGCAAATCTTCACGATGTATTTCATGTTAGCCAATTGAAGAAATATGTAGCCGATCCCTCACATGTTGTATTACCGGATGAAGTGGAAGTACGACCTAATTTGAAGATCCCGGTGGTACCAATCAAGATTCTGGATAGAGAAGAGAAGCAGCTTTGCAGCAAGGTGATACCCATGGTAAAAGTGCAATGGCAAGGAAGGACTCCCGAAGAAGCAACTTGGGAGCGAGAAGATGAGATTAGACAGAAGTACCCCGAGTTATAGTAATTTTCGGGACGAAAATTTTATTAGTGGGGGAGGATATAACAACCCTAAATATTGTATCATGATTAATGAAGAATTATGATAATTAATAAACGAGACATTTCAGATGAAATAGTTTATGATTAAGTAAATTAGAAGTATGGGTCCAATGGACCAAAGACATAAGCATTAGGGATCCAATGAATTCATGGATCAAAGTATAACCCAACAAAGGAAGTTTTAATTCCATTTAATGTGGACAAGTCCAAGTGATACAAAGAAAGCTCTATATGATAAAGTAAAGTCCAATAAGGTAAATGAAACCCAAATCAAGTTAAAGCCCAAAGTAAGGCCATGACATAATAAACCTAAAGAAGTACTATATGACTAGGAATTAAATTAGAATTCTTTCTCTACAAGCAAGAAGCCCACGGTTTTACTAGAGAAAACAAGCTCTAAGAAGTCAATTTAAAGTGTCATAAAATCATGGAAAAATAGGCACAAATTAGGTCAGGTTAATAGGTTAAAGGTCCATAATCTTAAGGAATAAATCATGGTCCAAAATTAAAGGAAATCTTTTCCTTCCAAGCATTTAAAATCCGCGGCCTAGGTGTAGGAAATGAATTTGATTTTATTTGATTTTCAAGCCATTAAATGCAAATCGAATTTCCTTAAGTCAAGCCAGTCAAATTCCTTTAAACAAGGAAGTTAGGATTATGATGATTAGTAGTCAATCACTTTCCCTAAATCAAGCAAATTGATGACAATATGTCAATCAATCAAATAATTCTGTTTCTTAAATCAAGGGAGCAACTTTTAATGACGATTAGTCACACATCATCAATTCCTTAAATCAAGCAATCACTAAATTTCCTTAATCAAGGAAATTGACATCATGTTCTTGTCCCTAAATTAAGCAATCTAACCTATGACAACAAATCACCACCTTACTCTCATTTAATGTGATCGAAACCTACCAGCAATCAAGTAATGGCAAGGCTTCTAGGTTGCCTATTTGAACAAGCTTTAGTCTCTCCTTTTTCCCTCTATAGCTGCGGCACTACCAAAGGAAAGAACAAAGAGTTTAGTTCATTTTGTGAAGTCCATGAATGCTTCGAAATGGTGAGTGTGTTAGTGAGAAATACCTAATTGTTCCAAGATCAAATACAAGCCTGGATCTTAGTCCTTCTTCCTAACAATTCCACCAAAGAACCCTTCATCTCTAAGCAAGAAAATCCCTCTTCTCCTCTCTTTAAGCTTGCGGCCTTGTATGTTCAAGGAGGAAGGAAGTTCATTCAAGAAGATTCAAAGTAGTCAAAGGTCAAGAAGTGTTTCCTTAAGTCGTTGATCATCATCAAAGGTAAGCCTATGAACCTTCTTGGTTAGGAATGACATGTAAAAGCATGAAAGTGATATCCTAAGTATATGATCCCTAGAAGGCCGAACCATGTATGATAATTATAAGCATGAAGAGATGTTTAAATGATATGAAAGATGATGAAATGATGATGTTAGATTAGCATGTTTAGTAGCCTAGGTTCTAAATCAATTTTGCATGATCATAACCTTAGTTGGCCGAATATATAAGATGATGTTTTGAATGATGCTCTAGGATTTAAATATGATAAATTATCAATAATGTTAGAAGCATGTTTTAGAAGTAATCCCTTAGGTTTTTTAGGGCAATAAGGCCGAATGGTATGTAGCTAAAAGAGGTTTTATTTGATTAATGTTGAAAGGATATAACCATGTTAAGTTAATAATATAATTGAAAGCATGTTTTAAAAATTATATTCCTAGATGTTTATCTATGGTGGCCGAACCTATACATGCCTAGAATGAAATCTTTAATAATTCTATTAAGTGTTATGATGACCTAATAATGTCCTAAAACCTACACAAGTGGGTAAGTAAGCAAAACAACTCCTCTAGGTAATTAAACCTGCAAAGCCGAGACCTATACATGGATAAAACACAAATGTTGAATGTTATATAAGTTACTAAAAGATGATATGATGATGTTAGGGAGTCAAGGGAGCAAACAGGCAAGTAAAGAGATCAAAAGTTGAAAGTATACAAGTAAAGAACGACAAGCACAGTAAGTGTTTACAGTTGTTGAAGTAATCTCTCTATGTATGCCACCATTATGAAATTATGATAAGTTATGGTCTGACTGCAATATGTTTATAGTGCTTTACATTATGTGATTATGATATTTTTGAAACTTAAAACCATGCTATTAAATG
Source organism: Gastrolobium bilobum (assembly GCF_033153095.1). Lineage (NCBI taxonomy): Eukaryota > Viridiplantae > Streptophyta > Magnoliopsida > Fabales > Fabaceae > Gastrolobium > Gastrolobium bilobum. The sequence continues at coordinate 1,295 of NW_026895169.1, read as the reverse complement.
TTGGCCTGTGCACTGATACTCCAGTTGCAACCTGACGAGGACTCTGGGTATCTCCGTAAGTCCGTAAAAGCCGGCAGGAATATGATGATGATGATGATGGCATGATATTTTTATATGATGATGTTAAATGTTCCATTTTGTATTGTTATTATAAATTGTTGCAGGAGTAAGCGTCATAGTTGGAGAATGCTCCAGCTGTGAACCTTACTGAGATTTTCCCCAAAATCTCACCCCCCTTGACCACCCATTTCAGGAAAAGATGAAAGAAAGTAATAAGAAAGTTATGTGGGAAAGAAAGGGTAAGAGACTGGTACGTAAAGAAGAAGAAACTCCACCTACCTGGGAAGAGAAACTAAAGGATCTAACAGATAGAGGCCTATGGACTGAGGCTATGAAATTATTAATAGAAGCTTTTCCACATTATGATTTCGATGAAGCACTAAGTACACAATGGCTAGAGGAACCACAACCACATTATGACTGGGCTTATGATGCGGCATAAATTATGTTTTTATTTATGATTAGTTAATCTTTTTGGGATTACATTAAATAATGTTTTGTGTTATTTATTTTGTATTGACGTTTTAACGCTTTTAATTGTATATGGAATAAGTATGGTTATGTGTTTCCATTCCGCACTCTGATATTTGCATTCGTAAAGTTTAAATTTAGACTTCCGCGCGTTGAATGCATGATGAAGGTGCACCCTATATGTATTTACATTTGGGGTGTTACATTTATGGTATCAGAGCAAAAATGTGTTGATAACTCAATTTCTGATAAGATTCTTATGTGCAAAGCTAATTCACCTATAAAGTCAATTGTATTAGAAAAGATTATTTTCTTTTATTTATCTAGATTCATTAGCTGTTTTACTGTTTGGTTGGTGATGTGGTTGTAATATATTTGATTTTCCAAGTTAAAATACTAAGCTTTAAGGTCCAAAGAGCATACTTATCAATACATTTTATGGATTAATTGTTAGTTTTTCATTTTCAATGTTATTTCTCACTCAAGTTTATATTTGGATAGGAATTTAGCATGAAAAATGAGAATTTGCGCAGAAGGAAAAATTGGATCAGATGGGTGGCGCTATCAGCGCGGAATAAATGCATTTCCAGTGAAAAATCCGCGCCATCAGCGCGGAAGAAGTATGACCGGCGCTGATAGCGTGGATTAATTCAAATTCAGTACAAAAAGGCGCCATCAGCGCCGATTTTCGAGCAGGAAGACACCGTGTTTTGAACGCGTGCGTGCAAAATTAAAAAGGGGGATCAGAAGACAAAAATGATAGA
>NW_026895168.1:0-14405 GCF_033153095.1 Gastrolobium bilobum | reverse complement strand
TGTACACAATTGGTGAGACAGAGACATGTCATCCCATGGCTTCTTTTCATTATTCCTAATAATTTTCGCAAGCAAAAGATTGTAATTTCACTATATAGGATAATCTGAACTCAAGGTACACGTGAAGACGCATATGTTGTTACAACAAATGAGGCATATCTTGTCCTTGTTATTAATTTAAATAATTGCAATGAAAAATAAAATAATGGTGGTTTTGACTGTAATGTTACATTTTTCAGGAATATAACGCTATGAAGTTTCAAATATGTACGCTTTTCTGAGAATACAGATTTTATGGGATTTGGTGCCTGACGGCGATGTATTCAAAGCATGTATTGACATAAATAACAAGGCAAATAAAAATGAGCTGAAAAATTAAATCAAACTAGAAGATATGCCTGCAAACGTGATAAAGCGATATGATGAAGATATTGACAAAATATTGCAAGACCAGGTTATCCTTTGGCTGCAAAAGCACAATCAAAATTACAGGTAAAGATATGCAAATTTATCTTGAGGTATTATTACTTCCAACCTTTTATTAATTTATCTCCTTTTTTATTTTAGGTTAGTTAGAATTGGAAAAAAAGTAAAGCTATGTCAGATATACAAATTTATATTGCGGTACAATTTAGTATTAAAATATTTTTATAAAAATTATTTCTAACAAGTGTATTAAGAACAAGTATTAATTAAGCAGTGGCGTGGATGCTCTCGAACAAGGACAACCCTACTTTTAAGAATAAAAAATGACATTGTTAAATATAACTAAATAAAAAAGTCTACGCGTAGAAGTAAAAGGGAGAGACATAAATAGACGTGTAGTAGGAGACTTCTACACAATTGGTGAGACAGAGACATGTTGTGTTTAGGTATAATTTTATATTTTAAATTAGTTTTCTTCTTCGTATTTAATATTTGTAATTTCTCAAAAAATTTAATATCTTTAAGGAATAACATATATTGTCAATAATTGTATTAAATGTAGATGTGCGTCTAGATGCACTGCACTTTTTGTTTTTTTAGTGAGTAGGTTAGAGGATCAATTAGAAATTTAATATATTAGAATATCTATCATTTACTTTGTCTATTCTCTCTTTCATTTATTAGAAAAGAATATTGCGTGGAGGACACGTATTCTATTATTTTTGGTATGTTGAAAGGGAAGATTTTTCAAAGGTAAGCACGTGTAACTTTTATCTATTTCATGTGTTTTGGAGTGTCTTGAACTGATTGGTATCATAATTTTTTGTTTCAAAGTAAGATTCCCCTTCACATCCCTCAACGACTTTGTCTATGGTAAGGAATGTTACAAAAATGGTGTAAATTTTTCGTATTGTATCATTTTTATGGGAATATCTCACGCATGACGCCAAGGAAGGAGAGTTATTATTGAATGATGGATTTAGAATATAATTCGTTGTTGCATGACGACAAAGAAATGGAAATATCTTATGCATGACGACATGTAAAGGGAAATATCTTACACATGATTTCTGTCTAACCCTTTATCCTATGGTCTGAGAAGTTATGTTATTTATATGTAACCCTTCATCCCATGGCTTCTTTTCATTATTTCTAATAATTTTCGCAAGCAAAAGATTGTAATTTCACTATATAGGAGAATCTGAACTCAAGGTACACGTGAAGACGCATATGTTGTTACAACAAATGAGGCATATCTTGTCCTTGTTATTAATTTAAATAATTGCAATGAAAAATAAAATAATGGTGGTTTTGACTGTAATGTTACATTTTTCAGGAATATAACGCTATGAAGTTTCAAATATGTACGCTTCCGGGAATGTATTTCATTTGATTAAATAATTGTGCATTATGAGTTGGTCTAATTTACTATTATGTGAAAATAATATTAATCTATATTTATTTATTTTCTGAGAATACATATTTTATGGGATTTGGTGCCTGACGGCGATGTATTCAAAGCATGTATTGACATAAATAACAAGGCAAATAAAAATGAGCTGAAAAATTAAATCAAACTAGAAGATATGCCTGCAAACGTGATAAAGCGATATGATGAAGATATGGACAAAATATTGCAAGACCAGGTTATCCTTTGGCTGCAAAAGCACAATCAAAATTACAGGTAAAGATATGCAAATTTATCTTGAGGTATTATTACTTCCAACCTTTTATTAATTTATCTCCTTTTTTATTTTAGGTTAGTTAGAATTGGAAAAAAAGTAAAGCTATGTCAGATATACAAATTTATATTGCGGTACAATTTAGTATTAAAATATTTTTATAAAAATTATTTCTAACAAGTGTATTAAGAACAAGTATTAATTAAGCAGTGGCGTGGATGCTCTCGAACAAGGACAACCCTACTTTTAAGAATAAAAAATGACATTGTTAAATATAACTAAAGAAAAAAGTCTACGCGTAGAAGTAAAAGGGAGAGACATAAATAGACGTGTAGTAGGAGACTTCTACACAATTGGTGAGACAGAGACATGTTGTGTTTAGGTATAATTTTATATTTTAAATTAGTTTTCTTCTTCGTATTTAATATTTGTAATTTCTCAAAAAATTTAATATCTTTAAGGAATAACATATATTGTCAATAATTGTATTAAATGTAGATGTGCGTCTAGATGCACTGCACTTTTTGTTTTTTTAGTGAGTAGGTTAGAGGATCAATTAGAAATTTAATATATTAGAATATCTATCATTTACTTTGTCTATTCTCTCTTTCATTTATTAGAAAAGAATATTGCGTGGAGGACACGTATTCTATTATTTTTGGTATGTTGAAAGGGAAGATTTTTCAAAGGTAAGCACGTGTAACTTTTATCTATTTCATGTGTTTTGGAGTGTCTTGAACTGATTGGTATCATAATTTTTTGTTTCAAAGTAAGATTCCCCTTCACATCCCTCAACGACTTTGTCTATGGTAAGGAATGTTACAAAAATGGTGTAAATTTTTCGTATTGTATCATTTTTATGGGAATATCTCACGCATGACGCCAAGGAAGGAGAGTTATTATTGAATGATGGATTTAGAATATAATTCGTTGTTGCATGACGACAAAGAAATGGAAATATCTTATGCATGACGACATGTAAAGGGAAATATCTTACACATGATTTCTGTCTAACCCTTTATCCTATGGTCTGAGAAGTTATGTTATTTATATGTAACCCTTCATCCCATTGCTTCTTTTCATTATTTCTAATAATTTTCGCAAGCAAAAGATTGTAATTTCACTATATAGGAGAATCTGAACTCAAGGTACACGTGAAGACGCATATGTTGTTACAACAAATGAGGCATATCTTGTCCTTGTTATTAATTTAAATAATTGCAATGAAAAATAAAATAATGGTGGTTTTGACTGTAATGTTACATTTTTCAGGAATATAACGCTATGAAGTTTCAAATATGTACGCTTCCGGGAATGTATTTCATTTGATTAAATAATTGTGCATTATGAGTTGGTCTAATTTACTATTATGTGAAAATAATATTAATCTATATTTATTTATTTTCTGAGAATACATATTTTATGGGATTTGGTGCCTGACGGCGATGTATTCAAAGCATGTATTGACATAAATAACAAGGCAAATAAAAATGAGCTGAAAAATTAAATCAAACTAGAAGATATGCCTGCAAACGTGATAAAGCGATATGATGAAGATATTGACAAAATATTGCAAGACCAGGTTATCCTTTGGCTGCAAAAGCACAATCAAAATTACAGGTAAAGATATGCAAATTTATCTTGAGGTATTATTACTTCCAACCTTTTATTAATTTATCTCCTTTTTTATTTTAGGTTAGTTAGAATTGGAAAAAAAGTAAAGCTATGTCAGATATACAAATTTATATTGCGGTACAATTTAGTATTAAAATATTTTTATAAAAATTATTTCTAACAAGTGTATTAAGAACAAGTATTAATTAAGCAGTGGCGTGGATGCTCTCGAACAAGGACAACCCTACTTTTAAGAATAAAAAATGACATTGTTAAATATAACTAAAGAAAAAAGTCTACGCGTAGAAGTAAAAGGGAGAGACATAAATAGACGTGTAGTAGGAGACTTCTACACAATTGGTGAGACAGAGACATGTTGTGTTTAGGTATAATTTTATATTTTAAATTAGTTTTCTTCTTCGTATTTAATATTTGTAATTTCTCAAAAAATTTAATATCTTTAAGGAATAACATATATTGTCAATAATTGTATTAAATGTAGATGTGCGTCTAGATGCACTGCACTTTTTGTTTTTTTAGTGAGTAGGTTAGAGGATCAATTAGAAATTTAATATATTAGAATATCTATCATTTACTTTGTCTATTCTCTCTTTCATTTATTAGAAAAGAATATTGCGTGGAGGACACGTATTCTATTATTTTTGGTATGTTGAAAGGGAAGATTTTTCAAAGGTAAGCACGTGTAACTTTTATCTATTTCATGTGTTTTGGAGTGTCTTGAACTGATTGGTATCATAATTTTTTGTTTCAAAGTAAGATTCCCCTTCACATCCCTCAACGACTTTGTCTATGGTAAGGAATGTTACAAAAATGGTGTAAATTTTTCGTATTGTATCATTTTTATGGGAATATCTCACGCATGACGCCAAGGAAGGAGAGTTATTATTGAATGATGGATTTAGAATATAATTCGTTGTTGCATGACGACAAAGAAATGGAAATATCTTATGCATGACGACATGTAAAGGGAAATATCTTACACATGATTTCTGTCTAACCCTTTATCCTATGGTCTGAGAAGTTATGTTATTTATATGTAACCCTTCATCCCATGGCTTCTTTTCATTATTTCTAATAATTTTCACAAGCAAAAGATTGTAATTTCACTATATAGGAGAATCTGAACTCAAGGTACACGTGAAGACGCATATGTTGTTACAACAAATGAGGCATATCTTGTCCTTGTTATTAATTTAAATAATTGCAATGAAAAATAAAATAATGGTGGTTTTGACTGTAATGTTACATTTTTCAGGAATATAACGCTATGAAGTTTCAAATATGTACGCTTCCGGGAATGTATTTCATTTGATTAAATAATTGTGCATTATGAGTTGGTCTAATTTACTATTATGTGAAAATAATATTAATCTATATTTATTTATTTTCTGAGAATACATATTTTATGGGATTTGGTGCCTGACGGCGATGTATTCAAAGCATGTATTGACATAAATAACAAGGCAAATAAAAATGAGCTGAAAAATTAAATCAAACTAGAAGATATGCCTGCAAACGTGATAAAGCGATATGATGAAGATATTGACAAAATATTGCAAGACCAGGTTATCCTTTGGCTGCAAAAGCACAATCAAAATTACAGGTAAAGATATGCAAATTTATCTTGAGGTATTATTACTTCCAACCTTTTATTAATTTATCTCCTTTTTTATTTTAGGTTAGTTAGAATTGGAAAAAAAGTAAAGCTATGTCAGATATACAAATTTATATTGCGGTACAATTTAGTATTAAAATATTTTTATAAAAATTATTTCTAACAAGTGTATTAAGAACAAGTATTAATTAAGCAGTGGCGTGGATGCTCTCGAACAAGGACAACCCTACTTTTAAGAATAAAAAATGACATTGTTAAATATAACTAAAGAAAAAAGTCTACGCGTAGAAGTAAAAGGGAGAGACATAAATAGACGTGTAGTAGGAGACTTCTACACAATTGGTGAGACAGAGACATGTTGTGTTTAGGTATAATTTTATATTTTAAATTAGTTTTCTTCTTCGTATTTAATATTTGTAATTTCTCAAAAAATTTAATATCTTTAAGGAATAACATATATTGTCAATAATTGTATTAAATGTAGATGTGCGTCTAGATGCACTGCACTTTTTGTTTTTTTAGTGAGTAGGTTAGAGGATCAATTAGAAATTTAATATATTAGAATATCTATCATTTACTTTGTCTATTCTCTCTTTCATTTATTAGAAAAGAATATTGCGTGGAGGACACGTATTCTATTATTTTTGGTATGTTGAAAGGGAAGATTTTTCAAAGGTAAGCACGTGTAACTTTTATCTATTTCATGTGTTTTGGAGTGTCTTGAACTGATTGGTATCATAATTTTTTGTTTCAAAGTAAGATTCCCCTTCACATCCCTCAACGACTTTGTCTATGGTAAGGAATGTTACAAAAATGGTGTAAATTTTTCGTATTGTATCATTTTTATGGGAATATCTCACGCATGACGCCAAGGAAGGAGAGTTATTATTGAATGATGGATTTAGAATATAATTCGTTGTTGCATGACGACAAAGAAATGGAAATATCTTATGCATGACGACATGTAAAGGGAAATATCTTACACATGATTTCTGTCTAACCCTTTATCCTATGGTCTGAGAAGTTATGTTATTTATATGTAACCCTTCATCCCATGGCTTCTTTTCATTATTTCTAATAATTTTCGCAAGCAAAAGATTGTAATTTCACTATATAGGAGAATCTGAACTCAAGGTACACGTGAAGACGCATATGTTGTTACAACAAATGAGGCATATCTTGTCCTTGTTATTAATTTAAATAATTGCAATGAAAAATAAAATAATGGTGGTTTTGACTGTAATGTTACATTTTTCAGGAATATAACGCTATGAAGTTTCAAATATGTACGCTTCCGGGAATGTATTTCATTTGATTAAATAATTGTGCATTATGAGTTGGTCTAATTTACTATTATGTGAAAATAATATTAATCTATATTTATTTATTTTCTGAGAATACATATTTTATGGGATTTGGTGCCTGACGGCGATGTATTCAAAGCATGTATTGACATAAATAACAAGGCAAATAAAAATGAGCTGAAAAATTAAATCAAACTAGAAGATATGCCTGCAAACGTGATAAAGCGATATGATGAAGATATTGACAAAATATTGCAAGACCAGGTTATCCTTTGGCTGCAAAAGCACAATCAAAATTACAGGTAAAGATATGCAAATTTATCTTGAGGTATTATTACTTCCAACCTTTTATTAATTTATCTCCTTTTTTATTTTAGGTTAGTTAGAATTGGAAAAAAAGTAAAGCTATGTCAGATATACAAATTTATATTGCGGTACAATTTAGTATTAAAATATTTTTATAAAAATTATTTCTAACAAGTGTATTAAGAACAAGTATTAATTAAGCAGTGGCGTGGATGCTCTCGAACAAGGACAACCCTACTTTTAAGAATAAAAAATGACATTGTTAAATATAACTAAATAAAAAAGTCTACGCGTAGAAGTAAAAGGGAGAGACATAAATAGACGTGTAGTAGGAGACTTCTACACAATTGGTGAGACAGAGACATGTTGTGTTTAGGTATAATTTTATATTTTAAATTAGTTTTCTTCTTCGTATTTAATATTTGTAATTTCTCAAAAAATTTAATATCTTTAAGGAATAACATATATTGTCAATAATTGTATTAAATGTAGATGTGCGTCTAGATGCACTGCACTTTTTGTTTTTTTAGTGAGTAGGTTAGAGGATCAATTAGAAATTTAATATATTAGAATATCTATCATTTACTTTGTCTATTCTCTCTTTCATTTATTAGAAAAGAATATTGCGTGGAGGACACGTATTCTATTATTTTTGGTATGTTGAAAGGGAAGATTTTTCAAAGGTAAGCACGTGTAACTTTTATCTATTTCATGTGTTTTGGAGTGTCTTGAACTGATTGGTATCATAATTTTTTGTTTCAAAGTAAGATTCCCCTTCACATCCCTCAACGACTTTGTCTATGGTAAGGAATGTTACAAAAATGGTGTAAATTTTTCGTATTGTATCATTTTTATGGGAATATCTCACGCATGACGCCAAGGAAGGAGAGTTATTATTGAATGATGGATTTAGAATATAATTCTGTGTTGCATGACGACAAAGAAATGGAAATATCTTGTGCATGACGACATGTAAAGTGAAATATCTTACACATGATTTCTGTCTAACCCTTTATCCTATGGTCTGAGAAGTTATGTTATTTATATGTAACCCTTCATCCCATGGCTTCTTTTCATTATTCCTAATAATTTTCGCAAGCAAAAGATTGTAATTTCACTATATAGGATAATCTGAACTCAAGGTACACGTGAAGACGCATATGTTGTTACAACAAATGAGGCATATCTTGTCCTTGTTATTAATTTAAATAATTGCAATGAAAAATAAAATAATGGTGGTTTTGACTGTAATGTTACATTTTTCAGGAATATAACGCTATGAAGTTTCAAATATGTACGCTTCCGGGAATGTATTTCATTTGATTAAATAATTGTGCATTATGAGTTGGTCTAATTTACTATTATGTGAAAATAATATTAATCTATATTTATTTATTTTCTGAGAATACAGATTTTATGGGATTTGGTGCCTGACGGCGATGTATTCAAAGCATGTATTGACATAAATAACAAGGCAAATAAAAATGAGCTGAAAAATTAAATCAAACTAGAAGATATGCCTGCAAACGTGATAAAGCGATATGATGAAGATATTGACAAAATATTGCAAGACCAGGTTATCCTTTGGCTGCAAAAGCACAATCAAAATTACAGGTAAAGATATGCAAATTTATCTTGAGGTATTATTACTTCCAACCTTTTATCAATTTATCTCCTTTTTTATTTTAGGTTAGTTAGAATTGGAAAAAAAGTAAAGCTATGTCAGATATACAAATTTATATTGCGGTACAATTTAGTATTAAAATATTTTTATAAAAATTATTTCTAACAAGTGTATTAAGAACAAGTATTAATTAAGCAGTGGCGTGGATGCTCTCGAACAAGGACAACCCTACTTTTAAGAATAAAAAATGACATTGTTAAATATAACTAAATAAAAAAGTCTACGCGTAGAAGTAAAAGGGAGAGACATAAATAGACGTGTAGTAGGAGACTTCTACACAATTGGTGAGACAGAGACATGTTGTGTTTAGGTATAATTTTATATTTTAAATTAGTTTTCTTCTTCGTATTTAATATTTGTAATTTCTCAAAAAATTTAATATCTTTAAGGAATAACATATATTGACAATGATTGTATTAAATGTAGATGTGCGTCTAGATGCACTGCACTTTTTGTTTTTTTAGTGAGTAGGTTAGAGGATCAATTAGAAATTTAATATATTAGAATATCTATCATTTACTTTGTCTATTCTCTCTTTCATTTATTAGAAAAGAATATTGCGTGGTGTAACAGCCCGTTACGTACCGGTATTGTTAACATTAATTATGATATTAAGCGCAGTTACAATCACAGCAGTTCATTTATAAAAACGAGAATAAATTTTTTCCGACTATTACGCGAGCATTTAAATCATAAAAAAGCGTAATAATTAAAAGCTGTGACCGTAACCGTAAACTCTTGCGGAAGACTTATTTAAACTGTTTTTATCACTTACGTTACTTATTATAAGTTACTAAGGAGTTCCCATAAACTCACTTAGCCAATTTCCAACTTTACGTTTTATACCAATTCGAACATGTTACACTCTAAGTTTTTCTGCGACCAAACCGATCGCAACCAACCCTACTTCTCAGATTATATATTTGTGTTACTTAATTCCCTTTTTAACAAGCTAAAATACGCTCAATTCGGAGCTCATTTGCTCCGGTTATCGCCGTTTGAAGTTGGATAAGCGATTAGCCCAAACAACCCCAAAAACAGCTCCAACCACTCACATTGCTCGAATTACTGCACTCAATCCACTCAACCATTTGCCCTCAAATTTTTATCCTACAAACTAGGCACCTCAAACTTCATTTTGATATATCACACGCTCAATTTGACCGAGAAACGAAGCGGGAATTAATTTCCCAAATCCGGTCCAGAATCTGCCTCAGGTGCAGGGGCACATGGGCAGTCCGTGTTTCTCTATTTTTTTCAGGCCGAAGATCAACCCAGATTTTCCTCAAATTTGGACACAAGGTAGAGGACATCTCAACCTTCAAAATGGCGTATGGCACGTCCCTAGGGGACTTCTATGGAGGGAGATATACTCTCCCGAAGTTCGCCTAAAATCTGCCAATTCTACAGAAAATTCGCCAGAGTTTCCTTTGTTTTTCCAATAATCCCAAATTTGTAAAAGATCATTTAACCTCAATTGTACCTAATAAACACATGATAATACAGTAATAGTCCAATGGGTGGCACACACAAGGACCAACAACGCCTTGGGGCACTTACAACCCAATCCAGTTTATAGTTATTAAACATAGAGTCCATATTAATCATTCTTAAGTAGTTGCAATCACTAACACCTTTTTCATGCATATTTCCATCATACATATTATCATAACCTAAGATAAGCCTAAGGCCCTTCCATCATAGTTAGACATGCATCAATACTATTACAATATGGCTTTACAAATTACAACTTGAAACTAAAACTTCAAATTACATTCTTCTAAAATTTCAACTTAATTAAAAGACAACATAACCAAATACATCACTACTAGACTTAGGCAAAATGGCATGAACAAGATGCTAATGAAGCTACTAATAAATACAAATGACATGTTCATGCCCTAAGTCTAGCCTAGGCCACACGGCCAACAAAATGCAAAATAAGAAACGCTCCATCGCTCACTCTGCGGGCCTCTTGCCCGAGGCTCCTGCTCCACTGCTACCTCCTGAAATAAATGCCCCGAGACGGGGTGAGATATACGAATATATCTCAGTAACCAAGAGGTTCTGGAGAAAACTCCACCCAATGGTTCACTTCGATGCATATCAATAGAATACAACAACCACTTTGAAAACGGGATATAGCAAGGGATTTAGAGAATGGGGAATATAAAGAAAACAAAATACGACGATACGGGATGGTAACCCCAATTCCACGTACGCCCTCGGCATATATAAGCCTATGGGTATCATCCAAGGTGTGTTCACAGAAACCACAACCATGATGCCCAAACCAACCAAAACGCCAAAGACATTCCTAGTGTGCTCCTACCCGGATCACACACCATGACACGCAGTCAACTGGAACTCCCTCCTGGAGACCTATCCAGCGGAAGTCCAAAAATGCCCGAAGGCTAATAAAACTGTCTACTGGCCAGAGACTCGGTACCGCAGTACCCATAGCAATAATGCATGCATGCTCATGTGTTCTATACTATTCATACACACTTCCTACCGTTGCCATCAACTGGCAAGGTGGAACAGAAAAGGGGAACAAGCCCCAGTACCAAGAGGTTACCTTAATTCGTGTTTCCACAAGCTCCGCAGCAGCTTATCCCTCAACTCGGTACACAGCGGAATGCCTACACAGAGGACATTCCCAATCACTCTCAGTTCAACCCATACATGTTAATTTATAATTACACATGCAATGAACCAATTTCTTACCTCAATCCACTTGGTCCCGGACCAAGGGCAACTCACTGATTCAAGATTCGGGATTCAGGTCGACGTACGGCAACCTATACAATAACGTACATCCATCAGTACTCGTCAAATAGTATCAAAACGCAAAAACACAAAAATCCTCCCTTGATGGTTCGGCCATTGTAGTGTAAATGTGAGATTTATTTTTCTAAATTTTCTTTCTCATTTTGTTACGTCTCATTAGGTTGTCAATAGGCCAGTTCAAGTGTCGGTTCGTCATTTTCGCGTCGAATTACATCAAAACGCGAAAATCGCCAAATCACCCCTTTTCCCCTTGGAGGTTCGGCCATGTAGGTGTAAATTTGAGATTTATTTTCCTAAATTTTCTTTCTCATTTTATAACACTCCCTTAGGTTGTTTAGAGGCTAGTTCAATCATCGTTTTTCCGTTTTTCGACATTTACGCATCGTTTTGCGAAATATTTCATTCTGGGCTCATTTAGGTCTCTAACACAATTCATTTTTTTCCATTGATTCAAACACTCTCCAAGCACAACACAACCCATCTAAGCACCATATAACTACTCAAATCATCATCCAAATCATTTTTCAACATCAATTCTTCAATCTTTCTTAAAAGAATCGAATTTTACCCTATGGCATTCCAAGGAATTTCCATACAACTTTAATCATTCCACACCTCATACAATCCTATTATATCAACATACAATCATACAACAACTCATCAATCCAATCCTAACACATTTTCAAAACTCAAAGTCATGACAACCTCAAAATTTTCTAAGTTAAAAATTCACATTTTTCATCAATAAATTTCATCGCATTTCTAGCTTTAATACATCATTCTAACACATTATCATCTAATACACATTTTCAAATTGAGCTCTCTAACACAACACATCATCAAATCAAGCTTTAGGTTTCCAAAAATTCAATCACAATTAAACCATGTAAATGGGATGGAAACATACTCACAACAAAGGCTAGAAGCTAACCCAAGACTCCTCCAAGCAATGGAAGATCAAAAAGCTCCATGGACAACCATTTTTTCTCCAAAATTTCGTGGCTGTAAATGGCCAATATCTCCCCAAATACACGGTTTCAAGGCTCAAGAGTGGTACCAATGTGTTTAGAAGGTTGTTTCCAACAAATTTCAACACAAAAATCACTTGATTTGGTTAAGAAATGATCAAGTTATGGTGAAAAGAAAATTTGAATGCAAATGGGGTTTTTGGGGGAGGGGGCTGCGGGTTTCATGAAGAAGAAGGGAGGAAAGTGATGCATGAATAGTGCCAAGCACATGTGGCTTAAGTCACTTAAGTGGGGTGGGTCCCACCGCCACCTCACGCGATTTAAAACTAATCCGAATTTTCCTCCGATTCCACTAAACGTCCGTAAATTCACAACCTATTTAGAAACTCAAATTTTTAACATTAACTATTCCCCTTTAATTAGGCTTGATCAGGTGAATTAAGAGTCCTCCATTCGTTCGGAGAAAACACTGTTTTAAGCTATTACGCGCGCCATTGGCACGCTTCCCCAAACTGTCTTAATTTCATCGAATATTATAAGAAATCATATTTCCTAACTCATTAGACCATTTTTAAGTCATATTTGAAACCTAGAGCTCAAAATTCAACTGGCACGTTTTACGGTGCAATCGTAACGCGATATTTTTACCCGCGAAAAACACTATTCACTGATTTTTCTGAAACTTGCCCATCCACTCAATTTTTCGTTCTGAACCCATTTCCAGGGTTATTTTTACCATCTGAGACCTTCTACTCAATTTTTATCTTCCTAGGGTTGCGTGTTGGCTAATTACCGTTTTGCCCTTTCTTTGTATTTTGGCCTAATCTTTAGGATTTTCACTAATTCATCACTTGACTGCTCACTTAATATTTTAATTACTTGATTTAAAATTGTGAGGTGTTATATTCACCCCAACTTTTTAGAATTTTGTCCGCAAAATTAAATCATACTCATCCGCTAACTCAGGACACAGTCGGAGAATCTCATCCTCCCGCTCCCAAGTAGCATCCTCAAGTGTGTTCCTTTACCACATTACTTTTATCACAGGCATGATCTCCTTTTTATGATACTTATTATCCTTTGATCCTTCACAATCACTTGTCTCTCATGGTTCTGTGACCTTTTAATTCACAATACTTTACACTTTCTCTGGTCTCCCGTTACCCTTTCGCTGATTTGTAGGTAATAATATAACAATATTACGGATTTGTCGGTATCAATTTACCTCATTCTCATCTTTATCCATCTTTCTGACCAATGGTCGTTCTCAAAAGCATCTAATCGCTTTCATGCACATTCACTAGTTATTCCTGGAGTATTTCCAACTCACACGTTCTTTAGTACTTAACTCTTTTCGATGTCCTCACTATTTTGACAATAGCCCAACAACCATTTCTTTCCATTTCTGTTACTACTCTTATCATTTCGTTGTTTTCTTGGCTTTCACCCAAGCACATACTTTCTAGTTTCAAAGGCACTTTGTCGTGTCCTACAATTACGACTCACATTAAATTCTATACTCATATACTTTATTTTTCCTTGTCACGTGTCTTCACCTCTTTTTAGGTACTCACAACTATATCTTTCTCTTTGCGATACGAAACTAGCAATACTCATACTAGTTTATATTTTCGATTAGCCCTATAAGGTCTTTCGACCACAAATACTCACGAAATTTTTCCATCTACAAACTCATATTTATAATTTACACTCATTGTTAAACTCTTTATTAGCTTAACCATCTCAACTTTACCAACTTAACCAGCTCAACTCCATACTTAGACCTCTCACAGTCTAAACACAACACTCATTAATGACTTTCGTATCAAAGGTCTTATGCCTAAGGTTTTCACCAAGTAACCATTTTTACTCATCATCCTGTAACAATATTATAGATTCAACATCATTTTTCATTCATTTATACCCTCACTTCTTCATTATCGACATTTTTATCATGGATGTCCACTTTAAAATACTATAAACTCACAGCTTCAC